>NW_007253745.1:49065-54121 GCF_000164805.1 Carlito syrichta | reverse complement strand
TTTTTTTTTTTTTTTTTTTGTGTTGGAGTCTCACTCGGTCACCCAGCCGGAGTGCAGTGGCGCTCCCGGCCACCGCAGCCTCGACCTGCTTGGCTCCGGCGATCCTTCCGCCTCAGCTTCCAAGTAGCCGGAATTACAGGTATGCACTACCACGCCTGGCTGATTTTTTGATTTATTGTAGAGATGAGGTCTCGCTGCCCAGGCGGGTCTCGAACCCGTGGGCTCAGGCGATCCACTCACCTCAGCCTCCCAAAGGCGCAGGATGACAGGCTGAGCCACCGAGCCCGGCTGAGAGATGATTTTAAAGCCATTGCTCAAGTTCAGGCTCAGACCAGAGTGGAGTGTACAAACAGACCTTGGGAAGTCCAGCTGCACCATGGCACTGAGGCCCCCGCATCTGCCTCCAGGGGCTCTGCTTTCTCTCCTTTACCGCCCCCTTCTCCGATCCTTGGCTTTGCCAGCAGACCTATCCCTTCTGCGTCTGAGGGGGCCTCCGTGCACAGCCAGAGACCAGGGCCCCAGGCCCAGCCATCCTCACCTGTCATGGCCCCTCCTCACTGCCGTTTGGACTGTGGACCCCACACAGCCTCTCACAGAGCCCTGAAAGTCCAGGGGCCCTTTGACATCACCAAGTAGGCAGGACCAGTCTTCCCCCGCCCCAGGACCTGGCACAGCAGAGAGGGAGAGAGGGCCTTACCTCGGAAGTTCTGGCTGAATCTCTTCCCACGGGAGCGGTCCCCATGGCTTTGCTGCAGCAGGGCCACGTACTCGGCCCTCACGTGGGCAGGGATGGCCGGCTCCTCCGCTGTGGCCTGGTCCAGCACAGGCACCTCACTCAGGTGCAGCTGCTGTAGCAGGCTATCCCGGAGCTGCTCTTCAGACAGGGTTGCCCCAGGGGCCATCAGGGGCAGCACCCACAGTGCCCAGCAGAGCCTCAGGGGCCACATGGAGCTGGTCAGGAGGAACAAGGGGCAGAGTGAGTGTGTCCCCTGAAGAGGGTCCAGGGAGGTCTCAGGCCCAGCTGGTGTGCTGAGAGCCAGGGCTGGGCCAGCTTTATAGCTGGCCCTGGGCGGGCCTGAGGTGGAGGGAGGGAGGGAAGGAAAGAGGAAGATCACACCCCTTGGACCTCCTGGGAGCTCAGCAGCCAGACAGGTCCAAGAGCCCTGAGGAGGGGGCTGTCTAGAAAGGGCAGGGCTGTCTGGACTGTGAACAGCTGGCTACTGTTGTCTATACAATGGGCATGAGCCCCTAACTGGGCGTGGAGTGCCTGACCAGTTAAATTAAAAAACTTTAGCCAGGCATGGTAGTGCGCGCCTGTAGTTCCAGCTACTTGGAAGGCTGAGGCAGAAGGATCGCGGGAGCCCAGCAGGTCGAGGCTGCGGTGGCCGGGAGTGGCCACTGCACTCCGGGCTGGGCGACAGAGTGAGACTCCAACTCAAAAAATAAAAATAAAAATAAATAAATTAAAAGGCTTGTTTCCTAGAGTAGAGGAGGGGGCTATTTCATTCTTTAAAAGATGCCATCACCCCACTTGTCTGTATGTGGACCTAGAGTCCTGTTCCTCACTGCAACCAAAAAATTGACAGAAACTAGAACTGTTCAATCAACACCAGGGCTCTCTGATTAAGGACCCACCCAGCCTGCAGGGATGGACATCTTAGGTCCATACTTGGAGGGTCCTGGGACCCAGTGAGATCCCAAGCTGATGATCCTCAGTGAGGAAGCTTGGTATTTCCCACTGTTCTATGGGGACCTTCCTAGACAAAAGATCCTGGGGCATTGAGCAGCAGTGGAGTTTTGTGTGACAAAGAGCCTCATCCTCTTGCTCTTTCCTACTATTTAGAGTTGAGAAGAACATCCAGCCCACCCTTTCCCCAATTTTTGAGCTGAGAAAACTGAGTCTCAGAGAGGTGTCAACTCTCCTAGGCACAGTCAATAATCAATGTTCACATAAAGTTCTTTCCTCACTCTCAAGCTATTTATAGATAGCCCAGTCCTGACTGATCTCCTGAAGGGAGCCAGGTGGGCTCAATCTAGGTGATCAGGTTTGGGGAAGGGTGGCCATTCCCTAGTCTCCTGAGGCTTTCCCAAAACACAGGCCCCCTGTCCTGAATGTGGATTAGTGGGCTGGTTGAAGAATTTTGCTGGGAAAAGAAAATAATCAAGTGATCGACCAGGGGCAGTGGCACCAGAAAAATACAGGACACAGTTTGGGACACAGTTATACTACAAATATTATTTTTTTGTTTATCTGAAATTCAAATGTTGCTAAAGTCTTATATTTTTGTTTGCTAACTCAGGCAACCCTAGCCAGGGGCCAAAAGAAGAAAGCCAGTGTGGATTGGAAGACTGTTTACAGTGGACTGAATTGTTGTCAGGCGGGAGCAGCCCCACCTTTTGTTATGCAGAAGAAAGCTGGCTTCCCCCCACCCCCAGCCAGCCTCTGACCCAGGTCAGGTTTGAGATGAAAAAGTGGCCTCGGAACCAGATCTTCTGTCTGAGGGAGGAGAGGGAGCAAGGGATTGAGGAATCAGTGTCCCAGACAGGGGCTTATATGGACCTGGCTCTGGACCCAGAACTAAGGGCACTGCAGACAGCAGAGGGCCCGACAACCTGGGGAGATGGGTGACCAGGGCTGAGGTAGGAGAGCAGATCAGGAGGGGTGCCCTGTGCTCACGACCACCTTGCTGCTGCTGATAGGCTAGGATTTGACCCCATCCGGAGGCCATGGGAAAACATGGGGGGTCAGATGTCATCCTGCAGCCTCCATGGGTAGGGATCTACTGGACCCAGGCCTGTACAAAGGCTAAGGAGGCCAGAATTGGAAGGGCTTCCAGGTGAGAGTCCAGCATCTAGGGTCTCCAGAGTGACTACTGTCCCCTACCTGGACCGAGACAGACACTACTGAGAATGCTCAGGAAATGTCCCAAGGCCAGCCCTAGCTGCCTTGGGCTGCCCCCACCCCATACCATCAATCTCCCTGACCATAGACTGAGGACCCCTGGGGCTCATTTGGGTTTCCAGATCTGCCCCTACCCTGGCCCTCCTGTTCTCCCAGAGAGCTCAGTCTCTGATGTCTTCAGGGCTGACTTCTCCGGGGGCTCTCTGGGGCTGAGGAGAATGGCGAAACAAGGCAGGAATGAGGACCTGTGTTTCATTCATTCAGCCCCTGCTTGGCAAGAGTGAGAAAAAATGTTTTTTATACTTTGTATATGCTAGGTTCTTCTATACTCTAATGTTAATTAATTATGTTAAGTTTATAGATTAGGAAGCATTGACATCTTCTCTTCTCAATTAAGGGCACAATTTGACTTTCCTTGTTGCTTATCTTACTTACATCTTTTTTTTTTTAGTTGGAGTCTCACTCTGTCATCCAGACTGGAGTGCAGTGGCACGCTCCTGGCCGGGCTGCAGTGATCCCTCCCCCTCAACCTTCCAAGTAGCCGGAACTACAGGCGCACGCTACCACGCCCAGCTAATTTTTGATTTATTGTAGAGATGAGGTCTTCCCAAGTTGCCCAGGTGGATCTCGAACCCGCGGGCTCAGGCAATTCACTCGCCTCCACCTCCCAAAGTGCTGGGATAACAGACTGAGCCACCGAGCCTGGCCCTTACTTACATCTTATATGTAACTTGTTAAGTCAATTCCTGGTTAGTTTATGTTTTTTATTTAACATAAACATAAACATGTTTATTTAACATAAACATAAACGCAGCCTGTAATCCCGCGCCTTGGGAGGCTGAGGTGAGTGGATTGCCTGAGCCTGAGGGTTCGAGACCCGCCTGGGCAGCGAGACCTCATCTCTACAATAAATCAAAAAATCAGCCGGGCATGGTAGCGCATGCCTGTAATTCCAGCTACTTGGAAGGTTGAGGCGGAAGGATCGCCGGAGCCCAGCAGGCTGAGGCTGCGGTGGCCGGGAGCAGCCACTGCACTCCAGTCTGGGTGACAGAGTGAGACTCCAACTCAAAAAAAAAAGAGATACCACATTACCCAAAAACTCAGCAATTCCATTGAGTTGGACAGAAATGCATGCACAAGAATGATTATATAGCAGTGTTGATTTATAAAAGTCCAAACACCACCAAAAGTATCCATCAACAGCATAAAGAATAAATACAACATACAGTCCTATGATGGCATACTTTATTCACCACAGCAAAGAAAATGAACCAAAGCTGTATACAACATTGGTGAATATCACAAACAACATCGAACAGAAGAAACCAGACACCAAAGATGTATAAGATTCCATTTACTTAAAAGTCAAAACCATGCAAAACTAAACTAGTGTGTGTAGAGATGGATACACTTTGCTTTCGTAGGAACAAACAAAAAAAGTCATTTGCTAACAGTGATAATTTTGCTCCTTGTTTCGAATATTTACACCTCTGATTTCCTTCTATAGTTATTCACTTTGAGTATTTGAAGTCATTGTGCACAAAACTTTAGGAAATACTCCCAGGCTTGCAGAGGGGGTGGGGTGGGAATCATGAGCTTGTTCCCCATATTCGGGGCCTCCCAGAGTCTCAGGGAGGCTGCAATCTCTGTTCCTGACCGATTATCCCACCAACACTGTTCCCTCCCAACCCCAGGGCCTCATTCCGATCACCATCTGTCTCCTGCCTGAGTCACCACGGTCCAACCCAGGGTTCCAACACCACCCAGTGCTGTCGGTATCAGAAGCAAATTGTCCTGTTAGATAAGTGGGTACCACTGGCTTCTTGTGCATGCATTTCTGCCCAACTGAATGGAATTACTGGGTCTTTGGGTAATGTGGTATCTGTAATCTCAGCACTTTGGGAGACAGAAACGAGAGGACTGCCTGAGCCCAAGGGTTTGAGACCAGCCTGGGCAACTTGGTGAGACCTCCTCTCTATAATCAATCAATCAATAAATTAGTCAGGCGTGGTGGTATGCTCCTGCACCTCCAGCTTCTTGGAAGACTGAGGTGAAAGGATCACCTGAGCCCAGGCAGGTCGAAGCTGTGGTGGCCATGAGTGTGCCACTGCACTCTAGCCTGGGCAACAGAGTGAAAGTTGTACTCAAAAAAAA
>NW_007253745.1:44283-49045 GCF_000164805.1 Carlito syrichta | reverse complement strand
GAGTAGCTGGAATTACAGGCGCGCGCTACCACGCCTGGCTCATTTTTTGATTTATTGTAGAGATGAGGTCTCACCTACCCAGGCGGGTCTCGAATCCGTGGGCTCAGACAATTCACTCACCTCAGCCTCCCAAGAGCACAGGATTACAGGCTGAGCCACCGAGCCCGGCTGCCAAAGGGTTTTCAAGTGTGATGTAGCACTTTACACCGTCACCAACAATATATGAGCGTTCTCACTGCTCCAGATAATCGCCAGATTGGTATTGTTCGACATCCATCCCCCTCCCACACACATCCATTCGTAATTTTTAAAAATTCCTGTATGGATACTTCCTTAACATAATCAAATGTATTTAGAGCAATCTTAAAGCTTATACTTCTCCGTGACCCGCCTGGGCAACTTGGCGAGACCTCATCACTGCAATAAATCAAAAATTAGCTGGACGTGGTAGCGCGCACCTGTAGTTCCAGCTACTTGGAAGGCTGAGGTGCAAGGATCGCCGGAGCCCAGCAGGTTGAGGCTGCGGTGGCCAGGAGCGGCCACTGCACTCCAGTCTGGGTGACAGAGTGAGACTCCAACTCAAAAAAAAAAAAAAAAAAGCTTACATTTCATGGGGAAACAGTAATACTCCCCTGAATTCCGGCCTACCAGTGTGTGGGGAGCTGCCTCCAGCTACCAAGTTTCAAGCAGTGAGGCTTGGCTTGTTTGTTCTTTTAGTGGTTTAAGTCACATCTGGGCTCCGCCTGTCAGCGAACCACTTCCGTTTGGGGAAAACACCTAGAAGGTGAACAGTGAGGATGAGCATTTGATTCTACCACACTTCTGTGGCAGCATAAACGTGCACACAGGCCTTGTGCCCTGAGTGAAAACGATGCCACTAATGATGGGCTGCCCGCCACCCTCTGTCCACAGCCGACTCTTGCTCCAACTTTTCTTCCTTCCACACCTCCTTAGGGCTGCTACTTCCCAGCATTTGAGTCCGACACCTCCTTTCCCTTTTTTAAAGAAAAGACTTTTCAGGACTCAGTAAACTACAAAGAATCACTGTGTTAGGCAGAAGGATTGTACACAGGTTTTGGTTTTGGGGTTTTTTTGGGGGGGGCGATGTTAGCAGTATTATTCTCTTCCTTGCCTTCACAATAAAAAATGCTCAAAAGGGAAAACATCCACATAAGCCAGTCTCTTTCCCCAAATGTTGCCCTGAAGAAGAAACTTCTGGAAGTCATTTATCTCCATAAGCTCCTCTTCCTGCCTCCCTTTCTCTCCAATTACTTAAGCAAATCTGTGTTGATGATTGTGCGCACTTTCCAGGTGTTTGGAAGCACCTGCGGAGACAGGCGGCCACTTCAACAACAGGAAGCTCAGGTGCAGAGTGGTTCCTGGGGAGCGAGGCACTCTGCAAAGGTGAGTCCAGGCCCAGGAGGCACTCACCTTTGGGCCACCTTTCTCTCCCTGTGTCTAGCCACCTCTCCTTTTCTCCTTCACCCTCCCCCACACCCTGGGAGGAAGGCCTTGTTGACATTTTACAAAGGCTTAGAGCATTTCAGACCCTTTCCCAAGGTCATAGATTGTTAATGAGTACCTGGGCGGAGGGAGGGGCCAATCCTACCTGGGTGACCTTGGACAAGTTCAAGATCTGCCTATACCTCAGTTTCCTTATCTGTGAGTTGGGGGCATTAATCATATCTGTGCCATCAGTTCACAGAAAAGATTACACAAGAGTGCCAGGCAAGCTGGGCTCGGTGGCTCAGCCTGTAATCTTGTGCCTTGGGAGGCTGAGGTGAGTGAATGGCTTGAACCCACAGGTTCGAGACCCGCCTGGGCAACTTGGCAAGACCTCATCTCTACAATAATAAAAAAATTAGCCGGGCGTGGTAGCACGTGCCTGTAGTTCCAGCTACTTGGAAGGCTGAGGTGGAAGGATAGCCAGAGCCCAGCATGTCGAAGCTGGAGTGGCCGGGAGCGACCACTGCACTCCAGTTTGGGCGACAGAGTGAGACTCCAACTCAAAAAAAAAAGAGCGCCAGGCAAAGACACAAAGCCATCTCCATCAACAGCAGGCCTGGGCAGGCCCAGGGTCTGGCTGGGAAGGTTTCCTTCCTGCCTCTGCTTCCAAAATCCCACCTCCTTTTGCTTCACAGGGCCTGTCAGAAGGAGGCCCACAAACTTGTCCAAGGTCTCACAGCCAGTGAGGGGCACACAAAGGACTGAACTTAGGACTCTCACTCTTGCCAGGAGGCGCTAAATGACTTGAAATGCGGGTCCTTATTCCTGACTTGGCCCTGCTCCTCCAGAGAAGACTGGGACCGCTCTGGGAGAACGGGGCCCGCCCAGGGACATGTCTGGAAACCCCAAAGCCCCACGGGGCCAAGGCTTCGAGTCAGGGAGGTTGATGGGTGTGTGGTTGAGGCAGCCTAGGGCACTGGGGCTGACCTTGGAGCGTTTCCTGAGCGCTCTCGGTAGTGTCTGCCCCTGCCCAGGAAGGAGACAGCGGCCATGCTGGAGGCCCCAGGTGGGCTCTCACCTGGAAGCCATTCTTAACGCCTGGCCTCTTAGGCTTTGCCAGCTTCAGAGCCCAGGCCTGGGCCCAGCTTGTCCTCACCCGCAAAGGCCCTAGAATGACCTCTGACCTCTGTGTTTTCCTATGGTCATCACCTGGCAGCCTGGCCCCTGGTTGGGGTCACATCCTAGCCCATCAGGGGCAAATCCACACCCATCAGGGTGGGCATGAGCACAGGGCCCCCCTCCTCAGGTGCCTCCTATCTTAGCCTGCGTCATCTACCTCCCCACCATGTCCTCAAGTCCAGTTCCAAGACTGGACCCTTGCTCGGGGGTGGTGAGCTTCCTCTCGTTCTCCCATCCCCTGCCCCCTCCCATCTTCCAGGACGGTAGATCTGGCTTCAGGATGATTACACCATTTCTGGCCTTTCAGGCCCAATCTGACCCTGCAGAGCAGTCTGGTCTCCCCACCCCCACCCCATCCAGCGACCCAGGAAGCCAGGTTTCTTCCTCTGCATGACAAAGGGTGGGGGCTGCCCTCCCTCCTGAGGACCCAGCTGCCCATTGTAAACCATCTCCCAATCCACATTTGCTTTCTTCTGACTGATTGCCCAATTATTTTATTTCCAAACTCTTGAATCCACCTGAAATCCACATTCAGGAAAGAGGTCTGTGTTTGCAGAGGGATAATAGGTCTGGGAGATTTGCCCTCAGTCTGCCTCTACTGATCCCCTTGCCTCAGCCCACAACCAATCTATCCCCTGTATTAATTAATGATGTCTCACCCCCCAGCCAGAAGGGCCCGGGATCTGAACTGCATGTTGCAAGTGGCCAGAGGTCATGGAAAGATCCTGGACCAACTTCTCTTTTCTCTTCCTCTCTTCTTCCCCTACCCCCAAGTCCCCCTCTTCCTTTCTGGGTGATGGCCTCCTGTGCCATCCATTTATGGAGGACTCCAGACTCCCACCTACAGTCTGACTGCACCACTGGACACCAGAACCATAAACCCAAACACTCCCTCCTCTCCTGCCCGTTCCAGCAGTCTCAGTGCACCCAGCTGGGCCTTTAAGCCTAGGGGTCATTCTTGATTCCTTCTTATCCCACATCCCTTAGAATCCATCCTCAGCAAACTTATTTGGTCTCACCTCCAAAATACATCTCATATCCACGTGGCCTCACCTGCAAAATACATCCCATATCCATGAGGTCTCACCTCCAAAATACATCCCATATCCAAGTGGCCTCACCTCCAAAATACATCCCATATCCACATGGCCTCACCTCCAAAATACATCTCATATCCACGTGGTCTCACCTGCAAAATACATCCCATATCCACGTGGCCTCACCTCCAAAATACATCTCATATCCACATGGCCTCACCTCCAAAATATCTCATATCCACATGGCCTCACCTCCAAAATACATCTCATATCCACGTGGCCTCACCTCCAAAATACGTCTCATATTGTGAGGCAACTGCAAGGGCCTCCTCCTGCTCCCGATCACCACCCCTCGTAGCCAACAGGATTCTGTGATTAACTTCAATCAGAAAATGGATTCTATTCATCAAAACCCTCCAAAAATCAACTCAAAATGAATCACAGACCTAAATATAAAACACAAAACTATAAAACTCCTAAAAGATAACATAGAAGAAAATGTAGATGATCTTGAGTGTGGTGATGGCTTTTTAGATATGACACCAAAGGCATGATCCATGAAAGGAAGAACTGATAAATTGAACTTCATTAAAATTAACTTCTGCTCCGCGACAGCCCGCCAGTCTTAGCTTTCAGGAAGAAAAAGACACTCAAGAGAATGAGAAGACAAGCCACAGACTGGAAGAAAATGTTTGCAAAAGACATATCTGAGAAAGGACTATTATTCAAAATATACAAAGAGCTCTTAAAGCTCAACAATAAGAAAATTAACCATTTGATTAAAATATAACCAAGGGCTGGGCTCGGTGACTCAGTCCATAATCCCAGTACTTTGGGAGGCCAAGGTGAGTGGATTGCCTGAGACTGCCAGTTTAAGACCAGCCCTGGCAACTTGATGAGACCTCATCTCTACCAAAAAAAAAAAAAATTACCTGGGGGTGGTAGCACATGCCTGTAATTCCAGCTACTGGGAAGGCTGAGGAGAAAGGATCACCGGAGCCTGGCAGGTCAACGCTGGGGTGGCCATGAGCGTGCCACTACACTCCAGCCTGGGCAATGGAGTGAGACTCCAACTCAAAAAAGAAAAAAAAAAAAAAAAA
>NW_007253745.1:30346-43689 GCF_000164805.1 Carlito syrichta | reverse complement strand
TGTGCTCTTTGAGCCATGGCTGTTGCCATGCTTCCTGGCTTTGGTCCCCCTCCCCCACCTTGGGAAGGTGAATCTTCTCTCTTTCTTCTTTCTCTCTCTATTTTACTTTTAAATAAAAGTTTCTTTCTTAAAAAAAAAAGAAAAAAAAAAAGATAGGCAAAAGACTTGAACAGCCGGGCTCGGTGGCTCAGCCTGTAATCCCGCACCTTTGGGAGGCTGAGGTGAGATTGCCTGAGCCCACGGGTTCGAGACCTGCCTGGGCAGCGAGACCTCATCTCTACAGTAAATCAAAAAAACAAAATCAGCCGGGCGTGGTAGCACATGCCTGTAAATCCGGCTACTCGGAAGGCTGAGGTGGAAGGATCGCCACAGCCCAGCAGGTCAAGGCTGCGGTGGCCGGGAGCGGCCACTGCACTCCAGTCTGGGCGACAGAGTGAGACTCCAACTCAAAAAAAAAAAGACTTGAACAGATTCTTCACCAAAGAAGACATACAAATTTCAAGAAAGTATATAAAAAGATGCTTAAACATCATGTCATTAGGGAATACGTCAGTGAGGAACAACAGTGAGATATCACTACGTAACTACTAAAATGACTAAAATCCAAAATGCTGACAACACCAAGTACTGGTGATGATGTGGAACAATAGGAACTCTCATTCATTCGTTGCTGGTGGGAATGCAGAATGGAACAGCCACTTTGGAAAACAGCTTGGCAGTTTCTTACAAATCTCAACATACTCTTACCACATGATCCAGCAATCATGTTCCTGGGTATCTACCCAAATGAGTTGAAAACTTAAGTCCACCCAAGAACCAGCACACAAATGTTGGTGATAGCAGCTTTATTCCTAATTGCCTTCAGTTGGTGAATGGATAAATAAACTGGTATATCCAGATGATGGAATAGCATACAGTGCTAAAAAGAAATGAGCTATCAAGCCACAGAAAGACATGAGTGAGAACGAGTAATCTCAGCTATTCAAGAGGTTGAGGTGCAAGGATCACCTAAGCCCAGGATCACTGAACCAGCCTGGGCAACCTAGCCAGCCCCATCTCCAAAAAAAAACAGAACAAGACATGAAGGAGCCAGGCTCAGTGGCTCAGCCTGTAATCCCTCGCTTGGAGAGGCCGAGGTGAGTGGATTGCCTGAGCCCGCGGGTTCGAGACCTGCCTGGGCAACTTGGCGAGACCTCACCTCTACAGTAAATAATAAAATTAGCCGGGTGTGGTACCGTGCGCCTGTAGTTCCAGCTACTAGGAAGGCTGAGGCAGAAGGATCGCAGGAGCCCGGCAGGTTGAGGCTGCAGTGACCGGGAGCAGCCACTGCACTCCAGTCTGGGCGAGGGAATGAGACTCCAACTCAAAAAATAAGAATAAAAAAGACATGATGAAGGAAACTTAATACATATTACTAAGTGAAAGAAGTCAATCTGAAAAGGCCACATATTATACAATTCCAACTACATGACATTCTGGAAAAGGCAAAACTATGGAGACAGCAAAAAAGATCAGAGGTTGCCAGGAATTAGCGGGAAGGGAGGGCTAAAATAGGCAGAGCACAGAGGATTCTTTGGGCAGTGAAACTAACTACTCTGTATGACACTATAATGATGGATACATATCATTATACATCTGTCCAAATCCACAGAATGCACACCAGGAGTGAGAACTCGTGTAAACTAGGACTCTGGGTGATAATGATGTATCAGTGTGGGTTCATCAGTTGCAAAGAATGTACCTTAAAAAAAAATGTACCTCTCTGGTGCTGGGTATTTTTCATAGGGGAGGCTGTGGGTATGTGGGGACAGGAAGTGTGGGAACCCTCTGTACCTTCTGCTCAATATTGCTGTGAACCTAAAACTGCTCCAAAAAATAAAGTCTAGCCAGGTACGGTGGCTCACATCTCACAACTGTAATTCCAGCACTTTGGGAGGCAGAGGCGAAAGGATTGCCTGAGCCTATGGGTTCGAGACCAGCCTGGGCAACTTGGCGAGACCTCGTCTCTACAATAAATCAGAGAAATTAGGGTGTGGTGGCACATGCCTGTGGTTCCAGCTACTTGGAAGGCTGAGGCAGAAGGATTGCCTGAGTCCAGCCGTTCGAGGCTGCAGTGGCCATGAGCGTGCCACTGCACTCCAGCCTGGGTGACAGTGAGACTCCAACTCAAAACTAAAATAAAGGCTACTTTAAAAACAAAACCCCCAAATACTTCTTATTATGCTTTGGATAAAATTCAAATATCTTCCCAGGTTCTTGAATCCCAGGAAGACCTGGGTCAGGTTTACCTTCCCCTGCTCAAGTCCTATCTCTCCTCACTAGCTCCCAGAGAAGCAGTCACATAAGCCCTTTTACTCTTCCCAAACATGACATGCCAGTCTCACCACAGGGCCTTTGCACAGCTGTTCTTTCTGCTTTGAAGGTTCTGTGTCCAGACCTTTGCAGGGGTTAGCTAACTCTTTTTTTTTGAGTTGGAGTTTCACTCTGTCCCCCAGACTGGAGTGCAGTGGCTGCTCTCGGCCACCGCAGCCTCGACCTGCTGGGCTCCGGCGATCCTTCCGCCTCAGCCTTCCAAGTAGCTGGAACGACAGGCGTGCACTACCATGCCCGGCTCATTTTTGATTTACTGTAGAGATGAGGTCTCACCAAGTTGCCCAGGCGGGTCTTGAACCCACGGGCTCAGGCAATCCACTCACCTCAACCTCCCAAAGTGCAAGATTACAGGCGGAGCCGGCCACTGAGCCCGGCACTAATTGTTACCATTCAGATTTAGATCAAATGTCACCTCAGATAGACCTCTCTTACCCATGCATAAATTCTTATATGTCCCTTCCTGCCCCCACCAGTTACTGTCTCTCTTATCATCTCTTCTTCATGGTACTTAGTACTCTAAAATTTTCTTCATCTCTTCATTTCACTGTTTGACTGCCTTTCCACTAGAATGTCACTTCCACAAGCTCAGTGACTTTGTCTATCCTATTTACTGCTATGTCCCTGTGCCTAGAACAATGACCAGCACTTAAGGTAGGTACTTCAATAGTTGTTGAATAAATGAATGAATTCAAAAATGGGCATTGACCAGGCGCAGTGGCTCACATTTATAATCCCAGCACTTTGGGAGGCTGAGATGAGAGGATTGCCTGAGCCGATGGGTTCAAGACCAGCCTGGACAACTTGGTGAGACCTCATTTCTACAACAAATCAAAAAATTAGACAAGTGTGGTGTCGCATGCCTATAGTTCCAGTTACTTGGAAGACTGAGACAGAAGGATCACTTGAGCCCAGCAGGTCGAGGCTACGGTGGCCGTGAGTGTGCCACTGCACTCCAGCCTGGGTGACAGAGTGAGACTCCAACTAAAAAAAAAAAAAAAAGCTGGGCTCAGTAGCTCAGCCTGTAATCCCGCGCCTTTGGGAGGCTGAGGTGAGTGGATTCCCGGAGCTTGCGGGTTCGAGACCTGCCTGGGCAACTTGGTGAGACCTCATCTCTACAATAAATCAAAAATTAGCCAGGCCTGTAGCACGCGCCTATAGTTCCAGCTACTTGGAAGGCTGAGGCAGAAGGATCGCCAGAGCCCAGCAGGTCGAGGCTGCGGTGGCCAGGAGTGGCCACTACACTCCAGTCTGGGTGACAGAGTGACACTCCAACTCAAAAAAAAAAAAAAAAGATGGGTGTTTTAGCTGTGCAATCATGATTAACCAGCTGGATCTCAATTTCTTTGTAAAATGAAGGAGATAAGCCGGGCTCGGTGGCTCAGCCTGTAATCCCGCGCCTTTGGGAGGTTGAGGTGAGTGGATTGCCTAAGCCCGCGGGTTCGAGACCCGCCTGGGCAGCGAGACCTCATCTATACAATAAATCAAAAAAAAAATCAGCTGGGCGTGGTAGCGCGCGCCTGTAATTCCGGCTACTTGGAAGGCTGAGGCGGAAGGATCGCCAGAGCCCAGCAGGTCGAGGCTGCGGTGGCCGGGAGCGGCCACTGCACTCCAGTCTGGGCGACAGAGTGAGACTCCAACTCAAAAAAAAAAAAAAAAAAAAATGAAGGAGATAGAAAAGATGATTCCTTTCAGCTCTTAAACCACTAGGAGAGAAAGAGGGGTGGTTTGGACTTCTTTCTGAATAAACCCCCATTGATGTTAAATGCTGCCAGGTTCCTGCCAAGGAGGGTCCTCTAGGACTGGGAAGGGTGGCCAGTTTTCCAACTGCAGGCCAGCTGCCTAAGGCCTTCTGAACACCAGGTCCATGCTCGCAAGCAGGACATTCCTCAGTCAGCAAACCCGGGTGTTCTGTGTCTCCAGGGCTCAGATCCAGCAAGGAACAGGATTCAGGTTCACACAGCAGCCCTTATTGGTTCTGCCCTGCCGGATTGACCAGTACCTGCAGGATGTGTCCTGGTAACGAGTGAACTCAACTTCAACTCCTTCTGTGGAAAATGAGCTTTTCATTTAAGTGTTTCTTCTCCCTAGACCCACGAGGGGCTCTGACCATTCAGGAATTTCCAAAGCATCTACAGACAGGGGAGCACCTAGTGCTTTTTTTTTTTAGTTGGAGTCTCACTCTGTCACCCAGGCTGCAGTGCTCTGGCACACTCACGGCCACCCCAGCATTGCCCTGCTGAGCTCAGACTATCCTTCTGCCTCAGCCTTCCAAGTAGCCGAAACTACAGAAGGGCACTACCACATCCGGCTAATTTTTTTTTTCTTTTTGGATTTATTGTAGAGAAGAGGTTTTGCCAAGTTGCCCGGGCTGGTCTCGAACCTGTGGGCTCAGGCAATCCACTCACTTCGACCTCCCAAGTGCTGGGATTACAGGCTAAGCCACCGAGCTCGGCCACCTAGTGCTTTTTTTATGGATCTTACCGACCAGGCGGTATCACCATGGGCCTGGTCTCCCTCAGCCCTGTGATGGCAAGTCCTTGCTGAAGCCAGCCTGTGTCTCCAGCCCCAGGGAGCTCCCAGCCAGGCTAGATGTTGGGAGGCTAGGGAGGGGACATAGCATGCAGCAGCAGCTCAGGGAGACTCCTAGGGTAGGAGTCTGGAGACCTGGATTCCTGGGTTTGGCATGGCTTTGTCACTGACTCATAACCAGGACACTCTGCATGCTGGGCCTGAGGAACAGAGGTCCTGCAACTTCAAAAATACATATCCGTCCCCATCCTTCTGGAGCAAGAAAGCTGCACAGTGTGGCTGGGAAAAGAGATGGATTGAGCTAGGAAAGAGCTAGGAAGAGAGCCTTTCTTTGCCCTAAGTCAAGGTCTATCCTTCTGGTCCCAGGGCAGGACCTTGCACTTGCCTGGACCCATGGCACAGACCAGGCAGGTAGAGGCAGGGAAGGGATAACAGGTAGCTGGGGGGAGTCGGGAGTGGGAAGATGGGATACAGCCAGTCTGAAGAGCCAAGGGGAGGGGCACCCAGAACCTTATGGGAGGTTACTGGTGGTCCTTGGCAGCAGGAGGTCACAGCAGGAGAGAGGAGATGGTCAGGCGCAGCTATGGAGGGACAAGGGCAGAGCTGGGGGTGGGAGAGGAATAACTCTGGGAAATCACTAGTGGCCAGAGGTTTGGGGAGAGAGAAGGAGGAAGCCAGATGGGACAGAAAATAACTGAGAGAAGCAGGAAGAGACCCCCCCCATCCCCACTCCCAGAGAGCCACAGTCTGGCGGGGCCGGTGAGGCTGGAGCTAGAATCAGGGACAGGGAGGTAAGGAGGATATTTTTGTCATTTCAGTGAAAGATGAAAGCTCAGAACTGGAAGAGGTCAGAGAGCCTGCAAAGCTGTGCATGTGGGGGTGAGGAGCTGTTCAGAACGCAGAGGTGTTTGGCGCTGCAAAGGGCAGAGAGGAAGCTGTGGTCCAACCGCTCATTTCACAGATGTGGAAACTGAGGCCTGCTGAGGTCAGCCCACTGTTTAGGGTAGAGCTGGGCTGGAGGCAGCATCTAGGTCACGGGAGCCCCCAGAGCTCCAAGGCACAGGCCTTGTCCAGCCCCTGGTGCCCCCATACTCCACGCTGTGGACCCGTGAGCCTTTCCTTCGGGAGAGCAAACATCAAATTAAAAAGGTGACTATTTCTGGCTCAGCCTGGGAGGCTCTGCTACCTTGGTTCTGTCATTAAGAATGAAATAACTCAGAAAGCGAGGAAGGGAGTGAGTCCCCAGGGCTGCTGTGGAACCAGCCTCTCGTTTTCCCACATTGGGCTTCAGCTTTCTGCCCGGGGATCCCTGAAAGTGGATGGGACTGTGAGGATAGGTTGAGAGGCAGGCAGGGAGGGCCCCACCTCAAAGCATCAGGCTGCTGTCCCCGCGAGAGGGAGTATCACATGAGCCTGTTTGTGGGTCAGCGCTGACAAAGCCAGGCCCAGGCTGGCCTTCGTGTCTTGAACACGAACTAACAGAACCCGCAAAAGGAGTGGACACAGCACAGGGCAGTGAGCTGTGTGACCTTGGGCAGCTCAGGATCATCTCTGGATAATGAGGGATTTGCCCTGTACCATGTTCACATCCCTCCTCCAGTGTCTCTGGTTCTATACCATGGCTGTCGCCACTAACTGGAAATCATCCAAGTTGTGTCTCTGTTTTATTTCTGCTTCCCATTGGTCTTTTGCATAGGAAGATTCCAAGATGTGTTTGTTTGGTGTCAATAGGAATTGAAGCCTGAGCAACATAGCAAGACAAAAACATAAAAAATTTAAAAATTAGGCCGGGCTCGGTGGCTCAGCCTGTAATCCTGCGCCTTTGGGAGGCTGAGGTGAGTGGATTGCCTGAGCCCGCGGATTCGAGACCCGCCTGGGCAGCAAGACCTCATCTCTACAATAAATCAAAAAAATCAGCCGGGCGTGGTAGCGCACGCCTGTAATTCCGGCTACTTGGAAGGCTGAGGCGGAACGATCGCCGCAGCCCAGCAGGTCGAGGCTGCGGTGGCTGGGAGCGGCCACTGCACTCCAGTCTGGGCGACAGAGCGAGACTCCAACTCAAAAAAAAAAAATTAGCTGGGCTGGTTGGGCTCCGTGGCTCAGCCTGTAATCCCGGCACTTTGGGAGGCCGAGGTGAGTGGATTGCCTGAGCCCGCGGGTTTGAGACCCACCTGGACAAACTGGCGAGACCTCATCTCTACAATAAATCAAAAATGAGCCGGGCGTGGTAGCGCGCACATGTAGTTCCAGCTACTCGGAAGGCTGAGGTGGAAGGATTGCCAGAGCCCAGCAGGTTGAGGCTGCAGTGCCGGGAGCGGCCACTGCACTCCAGTCTGGGCGACAGAGTGAGACTCCAACTCAAAAAAAGAAAGAAAGAAAGAAAGAAAAGAACAAAAGTGGCCTCTTCAGAGCTGGGTGAGATGGGGAGTGTTCACAGTTGCTTACAAATGTGGTTGGGCTGGGGCTCTGGGTCCTGTGGTCAGCGATTCAGGGGTGCTCGTGACCACCTTTATCCCCAACGTGGCCTGGGCCTGAAGTGGACCCCGTGGGCCAAGGAGGGAGGACACACCTGACTTTCCTGTGGCCTGGATTTCCAGTTGCTTAGCCCAGCAGGTAGTGGTCTGTGCAGCTGGAGCCCGCTACCCTGCAGCTCTGGGGAGTGGCCTTCATTCTCCTGATGAAGGCAATGACCCGAGGGCCCTTCATGGCTACAGTAACCTGTGTCTCAAGCAGGCCTGACTGACGGGTGCTGTGGCCACTGTAGCCGCTTCCTTCTCCGAAGTCTCCTCCCATCTCTCCAAGTTGGGTTCAGGAATGCAGCCCTACTCACCTGGGCCCTCTCACCTGGGTCGCCTGGGGCCTTCATCTTTTGCCAGCTTCAGAGCCGCCCTTCTAACCTCATCCTGTGCCCCCCCCCTTTCCCAGACCCCTCTCGCTCCTCCTCTTCCTCCTCCCTCATTCCTTGAAGCTTCATGACCCCAGACTCTGCTTGTCACGGGCTAAATTCCGTCCCCTGCAAATTCATATGTTGAAGCCCCGACCCCCAGTACCTCAGAAAGTGTCTTGGGATGCAGGACTTTCAAAGAGAAAAGTTAGGTAAAATGAGGTCACTAGGATGACCCCTAACCCATTATGGCTTGGTGTGTTTGACCTTGAACTTCTAGCCCTCAGACCTGAGAGGAAATACCTTTCTTTCTTTCTTTCTTTCTTTCTTTCTTTCTTTCTTTCTTTCTTTCTTTCTTTCTTTCTTTCTTTCTTTCTTTCTTTCTTTCTCTTTTATTTCTCTCTGTCTCTCTCTCTCTCTCTGTCTCTCTCTCTCTCTTTCTTTCTTTTTAAGGGTTGGGCATGGTGGCTCAGTCTGTAATACCAGCACTTTGGGAGGCCAAGACAAAAGGATTGCCTGAGCCTGCAGGTTCAAGACCAGCCTGGGCAACTTGGTGAGACCTTGTCTCGGCAATAAATCACACACACACGCAAAAACTAGCCAGGCATGGTGATGTGCATCCGTAGTTCCAGTTACTTGGAAGGCTGAGGCAGAAGGATCGCTTAAGCCCAACAGGTCGAGGCTGCGGTGGCCATGAGTGAATGTGCCACTGCACTCCAACCTGGGTGACAAGACTGAGACTCCAAATAAAAATAAAAAAGAGAGAGAGAGAGACACAGGATCTTGCTCTGTCACCCAGGCTGGAGTGCAGCAGCATGATCATAGCTCACTGCAGCCTCGACGGCCTAGGTTCGATCCTCCCGCCTCAGCCTCCCAAGTAGTTGGGGCTACAGGTGCAAACCAGTGTGCCCGGCTTTAGGAAATCAATTTCTGTTGTGTAAGCCACATAGTCTTTGGCACTGTGTTATGGCACATGTGTGCTTACTCAGCTCCAATTTTACAGTCAAGGGCACCTGTTGCAAATCCACATTTACTCCTCCGGTCTCTTCTGAGGCCCTGCTTCTGTCCCCACCGGCTGAGGACAGGCTCTGGTCACTGCTGCTGGTCTTGGCCCTGGGCAAACCAGAGGCCTCAGTTCCCTCATTTATGAAAGTGGAGATAAAAACACCCACTGGGCAAGGTTGTTTGTGAGGATTAGGGAAGGTGATGTCAAGCCCAGCTCCAGGTTTCACCTGTACTTGTACTCAGCACTCCAGGAACAGCACCTTTCACCTTTTATCATTTCTCTCAAACCCGATCTCCTGGCTCTGGGTCCTATCCTGCTAGTTAACCTCTCTGAGCCTCCGATTCCTTAGCAGTGATAATAAACCCAACTGCAACCTCCGGTCATTAGAGCCACCTCCTGCCAGACGCCAAGCCAAGCCCTTTGTCTCATTTAATCCTCACCCCAGCCCTGGAGGTGGGAACTCCTCATCCTCACTTTACAGATAAGCTCCTGGTTGAGTAACACGCCCAAGGTCACACGTTAGGAAGGTGATCCGACGCTCAGGGTCTCGTCTTGGGTATTGCTCTAGATGACCCACGAGGGGCCTGGACACAGAATGCTGGGTCCCTCGGGCGGGTTGGTCCAGGGTGCGAATTCCAGGAGGCTGTCCTGCCTTCCAGGCAAAGGCTGCGTGGAGGAAGCAGAGCATGGATTCACGAGCTTTCCTCTCTAGCCAACCCTGAGCTGCCCGGCGAGGAAAACACACGAAATGCCCTGCCACCACTGGCAGGCGGGACGCCGAGCCGACCCCGCGGCTTCGATCCGGTTTCTCCGCAGGGCCGGGCGCGGTCGGGGAAGCTCGGCGGCGGGCGCCTGGCGCCCTCTAGTGGCAAGGGGCCCTCCGCGGCCGTGGGGCCAGGGGCGGGACGCGGCGGGCGGCGGCGCGAGCTTTCCTCGCGCCGGGCGTTTCTCGGAGCCATCGGGGCTGTCCTCGAAGGTCCTGGGAGCTCGTCCGTGAGTCCCGTGGGGAAAACTGCAGAGAGGACTCGAATCCGGCGGCCGGGGAGGCGCGTCTTGGGTCCTTCGCGTGAGCTGGGGCTCTCCACCCCCCCTCGCGGGCTCCCAGGATCGCCGTGGGCGTCCTGCTGGATGCGATGGGCGCTTCCGTAGGGCGAAGAGCTGTGGCCATGAGACGGCCACTAGCAGTCCGGGGTGCTGAGGACCCGTGGCGCCGGGCTTGGAGGAAGGAGCTGGGGCAGAAAGAAGACAGTCCCTTCTGGGGGAGGGCCCCGGGGGAGGACTGGGGTTCAGCAGAAGCACGGGGGTTCGGGACCAAGGAAGCATCATGCGGGGATTCGGGTAGTGGCATTGGAAGGAATCCCATAAATGCTCATTTCTGGCTCCTCTCCCTTAATTCGAAAGGCAAGTAGGAATGCTGGTTGTATTTATTTCTATAAAATAGAAAAAAGAGCCGGGCTCGGTGGCTCAGCCTGTCATCCCGCGCCTTTGGGAGGCTGAGGTGAGTGGATGGCCTGAGCCCGCGGGTTCGAGACCCGCCTGGGCGGCGAGACCTCATCTCTACAATCAATCAAAAAATCAGCCGGGCGTGGTAGCGCAGGCCTGTAACTCCGGCTCCTCGGAAGGCTGAGGCGGAAGGATCGCCGGAGCCCAGCAGGTCGAGGCTGCGGTGGCCGGGAGTGGCCACTGCACTCCAGTCTGGGCGACAGAGTGAGACTCCAACTCAAAAAAAAAAAAAAAATAGAAAAAAGGCCGGGCACGTTGGCTCACGCCTGTAATCCCCGCACTTTGGGAGGTTGAGACGAGAGGATTGCCTAAGCCCAAGGGCAATTTGGCGAGGCCTGTCTCTCCAATCAATTTTTTTAAAAATTAGGCAGGTGTGGTGGCATGTGCCTGTGGTTCCAGCTACTTGGAAGGCTTAGGCGTAAGGATCGCCTGAGCCCAGCCAGGTGGAGGCTACAGTAGTCATGACCATGCCATTACATTCCAGCCTGGGCGACAGAGTGAGATTCTGAATAATAATAATAAATAGGCAGGGCTCGGTGGCTCAGCCTGTAATCCCAGCACTTTGGGAGGCTGATTTGAGTGAATTGCCTGAGCCCGCGGGTTCGAGACTCGCCCAGGCAACTTGGCGAGACCGCATCTCTACAATAAATCAAAAATCAACCGGGCGTGATAGCGCGCACCTGTAGTTCCAGCTACTCGGAAGGCTGAGGTGGAAGGATCGCCGGAGCCCAGCAGGTCGAGGTTGTAGTGGCCGGGAGCGGCCACGGCACTCCAGTCTGGGCGACAGAGTGAGACTCCAACTCAAAAAAAAAAAGAAGTGGGTCATACGTTCTATGGAAAAACATAAGAGGATGGAGTCAAGGGTGGGTGGGGAAGCAGCTGGAATTCTAAACTGGTGGGAGGGGTCAGAGGTAGCTCCTTAAGAAAGGGCATCTGAGGAAACAGCCAGAGTGAGGGAATGGGCCAAATTGATACTGGGGGCCCTGGGAAGGTTCCAGGCAGAGGGAACAGGCAGGAGGGGCCTTGTCTTCTAAGTGGGGTGGAAAACCTGGAGCTGTAAGTAGAGGACTGCCATGGTCTGATGTGTTTTATCAGGATCATTTCAGTTGCCATGTGGCGAACAGACATTAAGAAAGCAGGTCTCTTAATAGCACCAAATGTTTTCCTGATGTGCAAAATGGGCACTAAAAATACCTTCCTTTCACAGCTTGTTATGCAGTTCAAAGTAAATCTTCATAGAAAGCATTGTGGGTCAGGCATGGTGGCTCACGCCTGTAATTCCAGCACTTTTGGGAGGTGGAGGCGAGAGGATTGCTTGAGTCCAGGCGTTCAAGACCAGCCTGGGTAACTTGGTGAGACCTTGTCTCTACAATAAACCAAAAAAATTAGCCAGGCGTGGTGGCATGCATCTGTGGTTCCAACTACTTGGAAGGCTGTGGTGGAAGGATCACCTGAGCCAAGCAGGTCAAGGCTGCGGTGGCTGTGAGCGTGCCACTGCACTCCAGCCTGGGCAAGAGTGAGACTCCAACTCAAAATAATAATAATAATAAATATAATAATAAAATTTAAAAAAGAAAACATCTGAGCCGGGCTCGGTGGCTCAGCCTGTAATCCCATGCCTTGGGAGGCTGAGGTGAGTGGATTGCCTGAGCCTGTGGGTTTGAGACCCACCTGGGCAACTTGGCGAGACCTCATCTCTATAATAAATCAAAAATCAGCCGGGCGTGATAGCGCGCGCGTGCAGTTCCAGCTACTCGGAAGGCTGAGACGGAAGGATCTCCGGAGCCCAGCAGGTCGAGGCTGCGGTGGCCGGGAGCGGCCACTGCACTCCAGTCTGGGTGACAGAGTGAGACTCCAACTCAAAAAAAAAAAAAAAAAAGAAAAGAAACATCTGAGTGGGTTTTCCAGTGACTTTGGACAATGTCCCCAACCCCACTGAGGCTAGTTCCAGCCCCACAGTCTGTCTTCTGGGTCCTTCCCAGTCACCTACCCAGGTACCTCCAGCAGTATTTATCCTCTGTTTACACCCCCCACTCTCTCATCTAGGCTAGTTTTTAGGCTGGTCGCTCCTTGTGTTCCCACCAGAGGACCACTCAGAGCAGTGAGGGCAGCATGCCTGCCTGAGGCAGACCAGGTCAATGCTCCAGAAACAGGCCTTGGTTTTAGACTGACCTGGATTGGCACCCGGGCCTTTCCCCTCACTGGCTATGTCCTTACTTCTCCAAGCTTCAGTAATCCCATCAGTAAAATGGGAAAGTGATAACTACACAGTAATTTTTTTGAAATAGAGTCTTGCGCTGTCACCCAGCTAGAGTGCAGTGGTATGATCTTAGCTCACTGCAAATTTGAACTCCTATGCTAAAGTGATCTTCCCACTTCAGCCTCCCCAGCAGCTGAGACTACAGGTACATGCCACCACCCCAGATAATATTTTATTTACTTTCTGTAGAGATGAGGTCTTGCTATGTTGTCCAGGCTGGTCTCAACCTCTTGGCTTTGACTTCCTCCTGTCTCAGTCTCCCAAAGTGGTGGGATTACAAGTGTGAGCCACACTGCACATGGCCCAAATGGAATTCCAATTTCATATTCACATATCTCAGAATTCAGAGTGGAAGAGTAACTGAGCGGCATATACTTCCACTGGTTTAGCAGACTTTCCTGATCACCCAATAGTGAAGTGCCTCAGTTGATAAGAAGAGTCTCTGATGTCTAATCAGACCTCACATGTTCTGCTTCAGTTTTCACTTTCATTTCCTTTCTTTTTTTTTTTTATTTGGAGTCTCACTCTGTCACCCCGTCTGGAGTGCAGTGGCCGCTCCCGGCCACCGCAGCCTCGACCTGCTGGGTTCCGGCGATCCTTCCACCTCAACCTTCCAAGTAACTGGAACTACAGGCGTGTGCTACCATGCCCGACTGATTTTTGACTTATTGTAGAGTTGAGGTCTCGCCAAGTTGCCCAGGCGGGTCTCGAACCCGTGGGCTCAGGCAATCCACTCACCTCAGCCTCCCAAAGCGCTGGGATTACAGGCTGAGCCACTGAGCCCGGCT
>NW_007253745.1:26909-30326 GCF_000164805.1 Carlito syrichta | reverse complement strand
TTTTTTTTTTTTTTTTTGAGTTGGCGTGTCACTCGGTCACCCAGGCTGGAGTGCAGTGGCACACTCACGACCACCCCAGCATCAACTTGCTGGCTTCGGCGATCCTTCCACCTCAACCTTCCAAGTAGTGGGAACTACAGGCACATGCTCCCACACCCAGCTAATTTTTGATTTATTTTACAGATGAGGTCTCACCAAGTTGCCTGGGCTGGTCTCAAACCCGCAGCCTCAGGCAATCTACTCACCTTGGCCTCCGGAAGTGCTGGGATTATAGGCTGAGCCACCAAGCCCAGCCAGTCACTTTCATTTTCAAGGAGAATGTTTATCCACATAATCCCCCCTAAAATGGAAAACTGTTATGAAATTGATGTCCATTCCAGTCCCTTTTTACTTAAAGTGCCTGAGGTACCTCCCTCTTACCTGAAGAAACCCAAAGTTGTAAGAATTGGCAGGGTGCTTTTCAAATATCCCTATACTGAAAAGACTCTCTGGCAGCCTACCGGGGGAGGGCAAGTACACTTCTTGAGGTAGAGTGGTCAGAAATATATTGGACTTCCCCACATTCCAGCCAATCAGGCATGAGCACAGCCCTTCAATACTTAATCAACACTTGCTTTTTGAAAACTAAAAACCAGCCGGGCTCGGTGGCTCAGCCTGTAATCCTGCGCCTTTGGGAGGCTGAGGTGAGTGGATTGCCTGAGCCCGCGGGTTCGAGACCCGCCTGGGCAACTTGGCGAGACCGCATCTCTACAATAAATAAAAAATGACCGCATCACTACAATAAATAAAAAACCGGGCATGGTAGCGCACGCCTGTAGTTCCAGCTACTTGGAAGACTGAGGCGGAAGGATCGCCGGAGCCCAGCAGGTCGAGGCTGCAGTGGCCGGGAACGGCCACTGCACTCCAGTCTGGGCGACAGAGTGGGACTCCAACTCCAAAAAAAAAAAAGAAAACTAAAAACCAGCTGGGCGCAGTGGCTCAAGCCTGTAATCTCAGCACTTAGGAGGGCCGAGGTGAGAGGATTGCCTGAGCCCACGTGTTTGAGACCAGCCTGGGCAACTTGGCAAGACCTCGTCTCTACAATAAATAAAAAAATTAGCTGGGCTTGGTAGCGCATGCCTGTAGTTCTGGCTACTTGGAAGGCTGAGGTGGAAGGATCGCCAGAGTCCAGCAGGTCAACACTGGGGTGGCCGGGAGCATGCCATTGCACTCCAGACTGGGCGACAGAGTGAGACTCCAACTAAAAAAAAAAAAAAAAAAAAATCAAAAACCAAACAGGAATTATTACTAGGTCTAAGAACAGGCTGGGAGTCGCACTGGGTTTTCACCCCAATAGACCAGAGACCTTCTTAGGTACTCAGGAAAGAAACGAACATGACATTTAAGCAAAAATGCTGTCATCATTCATTCATTAATTCAGTTGTGTTCATTGGGTCTATGCACTAGGATTGGGAAGACAGCCTACAACCCAGCTCTCATGCTCCAAGTGTTCCTGCCCAAGTGTTCTGGACACAACTTGAGACCAAAGTGGGGCACGCAGGACATGCGTCAGCCCTGACTGACCATCTGGGGGCCACAAATGCTGCGAGAGCATAGCGTGGCCAGGGCAGCCTGGCACTCCCCTGCCCATGGCCGTCCAAATGTAAAACCAATATCCTCATATGATACTGACATCAACACAGTACAAAAGGGTTATAATTAAATGTCTCCCTCCTACCCTGCCCACCCGCTGCATTTCCCCTGCCCTCTGGGTAACCTTTTTATTGGTTTCTTGTGTATCCCTTCTAGAGTTTCTTTATCCAGTTTTTTATTTACCCGCTTTCCTACATAAAAGTAGTATACTATCCACACTGGCTTAGACCTTAAAAAGAGATTTTCAAAATGCTACTGATTTCACATCGTCCCAATATCTATTTCTGTGTTCCATCTAGTTTAGTGGTACCAGTAGAGCACAGGTCAAGGCTTTTTTTTTTGAGTTGGAGTCTCACTCAGTCGCCCAGACTAGAGTGCAGTGGCCACTCCTGGCCACCACAGCCTCGACCTGCTGGGCTCCGGCGATGCTTCCGCCTCAGCCTTCCGAGTAGCCAGAATTACAGGCGCGCGCTACCACGCCCAATCGATTTTTTGATTTATTGTAGAGATGAGGTCTCGTTGCCCAGGCGGGTCTCGAACCCGCGGGCTCAGGCAATCCACTCACCTCAGCCTCCCAGGGCACGGGATTACAGGCTGAGCCACCGAGCCCGGCTAGGTCAAGGCTTTATGGGTATTTTGATTAGATGTGTGGAAAGGCCTGTCTCTATTGCCTGGAATGTTGAGGGAACGTGCAGCCAGTCCCCTGGGCTCAGGCTGACGCTCCAGTGTTTCTCTGGAGAGTGTTGCTTAGTAACAACTGCAGGGGACATACGCAGACAGGGGACAAAGGAGGGATGCAGGGAACAGAGGAGGGTGTATTTGTGTTCTTGCAAAGCCTATGATTGGGAAGCATGGACAAAAATGTTGAATCTTCTACTTATCCAAATTATGCCTGCTGACTGCAATCAACAAATAATCTAAAGCAAAATAAAGTGAGAAATCAAGGAAGTCACACTTCATCAACAAGGGTACCTGCATAATGGATATTTGTATACCTAACCCTGAATTGCACCCCACATCTTTAAAATAAAAAATAATTTAAAGAAGATTTCCTTAAAAATAAAAATAAGCCAGACTCGGTGGCTCAGCCTGTAATCTCGCACCTTTGGGAGGCTGAGGTGAGTAGATTGCCTGAGCCCGCGGGTTCGAGACCCGCCTGAGCAGGGAGACCTCATCTCCACAATAAATCAAAAAATCAGCTGGGCGTGGTAGCGCGCACCTGTAATTCCGGCTACTTGGAAGGCTGAGGCGGAAGGATCGCCGGAGCCCAGCAGGCGAGGCTGCGGTGGCCCGGAGCGGCCACTGCACTCCAGTCTGGGCAACCGAGTGAGACTCCAACTCAAAATAAATAAATAAATAAATAAATAAATAAATAAAAATAAAAAAAAGAAGCCGGGCTGGGTGGCTTATCCTGTAATCCCAGCACTTTAGGAGGCTGAGGTGAATGGATTGCCTGAGCCCGCAAGTTCGAGACCCACCTGGGCAACTTGGCAAGACCTCATCTCTACAATAAAGCAAAAATTAGCCGGGCATGGTAGTGCGCACCTGTAGTTCCAGCTACCTGGAAGGCTGAGATGGAAGGATTGCTAGAGCCCAGCAGATCGAGGCTGCGGTGGCCAGGAACGGCCACTGCATTCCAGTCTGGGCGACTGAGTGAGACTCCAACTCAAACAAACAAAAAAAAAGAATTCCCTCTCAAGGTGACAAGTCCAGCACAGGCTTGTGGACTCTTTCTTTCTTTCTTTCTTTTTTTTTTTTGAGTTGGAGTCTCACTCTGTTGCCCAG
>NW_007253745.1:24638-26729 GCF_000164805.1 Carlito syrichta | reverse complement strand
TGATTTTTTGATTTATTGTAGAGATGAGGTCTCGCTGCCCAGGCGGGTCTCGAACCCGCGGGCTCAGGCAATCCACTCACCTAAGCCTCTCAAAGGCGTGGGATTACGGGCTGAGCCACCGAGCCCAGCTTCTTTATTTCTTGATAAGGAATGTTCCAGGCCAAAGGGCCACTCTCATGTGGCTGAAGGAGGGGGTGGAACAATGGAGACTGCCTTTTCCAACAGTTAGCACACTTCCCTACCCTCAGTCTATTTCATGCTACCTTTCCCTCTTCCTTCCTGTATTTGCCACATCTCTTTGTGTCCACATCTGTCCTCAGCCCTTGTGCAGCTCAGAATAAGGGCATTCTTATTGACTAGGGCACACTCAGGCCTTACAGGGCACTTGGCACAGACCAGCATTTAGCAAATACTCAGTGAAGCCAGGCTCGGTGACTCAGCCTATAATCCCAGCGCTTTGGGAGGCTGAGGTGAGTGGATTGCCTGAGCCCACGGGTTCGAGACCCGCCTGGGCAACTTGGCGAGACCTCATCTCTACAACAAATCAAAAAATTAGCTGGGTGTGGTAGCGCGCGCCTGTAGTTCCAGCTACTTGGAAGGCTGAGGCGGAAGGATTGCTGAAGCCCAGCAGGTTGAGGCTGCAGTGGCCAGGAGCAGCCACTGCACTCCAGTCTGGGTGACAGAGTGAGACTCCAACAAGGTCCTGGGGAGAAATTACCAGAAATGTACTCCAAGAAATGATTCCCCAGTCTCCCTGGAGAAGGACCAGGGCTTCAGCCACCCTCGGTCAAATCTGGTCCTGATCATACCTGATAGAAGCTTGGGAGCAAAGGACAGTGGTCCTTGGCAGGTAAGGACTCACTGTACCCCAGTTGACCCCACGCACCAAGGCATAAGCCGGACCTGGCAGTTTATAGGTTCTCAGCAAATGTATGTTGGTAGACTTAGGCCTGGGAAGGGGGTGGTCTTACAGGGAATAGAGGGGAGGAAAATATGGGGAAGTCTCTTATCACGCAGGATGGCTTACCAGCAGGCCTAGTACAAAGAGGACAGGATTTGAATCCTGACACCACTTCCTAGCTAATTAAAGCTTGGGCAACTTATTTCCTTTTTTGAAGCTTTATTGTGTATGATTTACGTACCATCAAATTCACCCACTTTAAGTGTATAAATCAATGACCATATATGTACAGAGTTGTGCAGCTATCACCATCATCTTACTTTAAATCATTAGACAGAAACTTTGTGCTCTTCCCATTCCCACCAGAGTCCCTGGCAACCACTATTTCTGTCCCTATAGATTTGCATTTTCTGGACATTTCATATAAATGGAGCCAGGCTCAGTGGCTCAGCCTGTGATCCCGCGCCTTTGGGAGGCTGAGGTGAGTGGATTGCCTGAGCCCGCGGGTTCGAGACCCGCCTGAGCAGTGAGACCTCATCTCTACAATAAATCAAAAAAATCAGCCGGGCGTGGTAGCGCAGGCCTGTAATTCCGGCTACTCGGAAGGCTGAGGCGGAAGGATCGCCGGAGCCCAGCAGGTCGAGGCTGCGGTGGCCGGGAGCGGCCACGGCACTCCAGTCCGGGCGACAGAGTGAGACTCCAACTCAAAAAATAAATAAATAAATAAAAAATAAATGGAATCATGTGCTCTATGGCCTTTTGTGACTGATTCTTTCACTCGGGTTCGGCATGTTGCAGCATGTGTCAGTGCTTGCATTCTTTTTATTGCTGAATATCCCACTGTGTGGGTGACATGTTGCTTACCCATTCACCAACTGATGGACACTGGGTTGTTTTTGCCTTTTGGCTACTCTTAATAATGCTGCCGTGAACATTCATGTGCAAGTCTTCATGTGGAAATGTGTTTTTATTTCTCTTGGGTACACACCTCAGAGTGGCATTGCTGAGTCATATGGTAACTCTATGTTTAATCTTTATTTTTTTATTTACTTATTTATTTATTTTTTTTAGTTGGAGTCTCACTCGGTCGCCCAAACTGGAGTGCAGTGGCCGCTCCCAGACACCGCAGCCTCGACCTGCTGGGCTCCGGCGATCCTTCCACCTCAGCCTTCCAAGTAGCCAGAACTACA
>NW_007253745.1:23841-24618 GCF_000164805.1 Carlito syrichta | reverse complement strand
TTTGATTTATTGTAGAGATGAGGTCTCGCTGCCCAGGCGGGTCTCGAGCCCACGGGCTCAGGCAATCCACTCACCTCAGCCTCCCAAAGGCGCGGGATTACAGGTTGAGCCACCGAGCCCGGCAAATCTTTATTTTTTTAAGGTGATCCTTCCGCTTCAGGCTTCTGAGTAGCTGGAACTACAGGTGCATGTCATCACACCTGGCTTACTTTTATTTATTTATTTATTTATTGCAGAGAAGAGGTCTTATCAGGTTGCCCAGGCTTGTCTCGAACCCCTGAGCTAAGCCAATCCTTTTGCTTCGGCCTCTCAAAGTACTGGGACTACAGGCTTGAGCCACTGCATCTGCCCCCGCCCACCCCCTTTTTTTTGGAATTGGATTATCACTCTGTCACCCAGGCTGGAGTGCAGTGGCACACTCATGGTCACCACAGCTTCGACCTGCTGAGCTCAGGTGATCCTTCCGTCTCAACCTTCCAAGTAGCTGGAACTACAGACATGTGCCATGTCCAGCCTTATTGTCCTTTTTTTTTAAGATTAGAAAATATACTTTATTTAAAAGTAAATTAGAGCCGGGATCAATGGCTCAGCCTGTAATCCCGTGCCTTGGGAGGATGAGGTGAGTGGATTGCCTGAGCACGCGGGTTCGAGACCCGCTTGGGCAACTTGGTGAGACCTCATCTCTACAATAAATAAATAAAAAAATTAGCCGGGCACGGTAGCGCATGCCTGTAATTCCGGCTACATGGAAGGCTGAGGCGGAAGGATCGCCGGAGC
>NW_007253745.1:20191-23806 GCF_000164805.1 Carlito syrichta | reverse complement strand
AATGGCCTATTGTCTTTTTTTAAAACCACTAATAGGGCGTGGCAAGGTGGCTCATACCTAGAATCCCAGCAGTCGGGAGGCTAAGGTGGAAAGACTGCTTTAACCCAGGAGTTTGAGACCGGACTGGGCAACATAGCGAGACTTTGCTTCTGTGAGATAATTAAATGTGACCTGGGCCGGGCTCAGTGGCTCAGCCTGTAATCCTGTGCCTTTGGGAGGCTGAGGTGAGTGGATTGCCTGAGCCCGCGGGTTCGAGATCCGCCTGGGCAGCGAGACCTCATCTCTACAATAAATCAAAAAATCAGCCGGGCACGGTAGCGCATGCCTGTAATTCCGGCTACTCGGAAGGCTGAGGCGGAAGGATCGCCGGAGCCCAGCAGGTTGAGGCTGCGGTGGCTGGGAGCGGCCACTGCACTCCAGTCTGGGCGAGACAGTGAGACTCCAACTAAAAAAAAAAAAAAAAAGTGACCTGGGCATAGTGCAGGCAAAGTGTAATCCCAGCACTTTGGGAGGGTAAGGCGGGAAGATTGCTTGAGGCCAAGCATTCAAGACCACCCTGGGCAACATAGTAAGACCTCATCTCTACAATAAATCAAAAAAATCAGCTGGGTGTGGTGGTGTGCATTTGTAGCCCCAGCTACTCAGGAGGCTGAGGTGGATGACTTGAGTCCAGGTGCAGGCTGCAGTGAGCTGTGATCATGCCATTGCTCTCCAGCCTGGTTGACAGAGTGAGACCCCGACCCCAAATTAACAAAAACACCCATAATAGTCATACTAGTGGGTGTGAAGTGGTATATCATTGTGATTTCCTTTTACATTCCCATAATAACTGATGATGTTGAACATCTTTTCATGTGATACTTCAACATTTGTATATCTTTTCTGGTGAAATATCTATTCAAATCTCTTTGGGTAACTTATTTAACCTCTGAGCCTCACTTTATTTACTCTTCCGAGAAAAACAACTTTCACCCAGCTTCTAAGGCCATAAAGTGATTTTAAGCGTCTGCAAGGGACCTGCCACATACTGAAGGCTTTAGTGTTGTAATTATTGTCCTGCCAGCCCATAGGAATGACCCTTCTCCACAGGTTCCTCCCTTCTCAGCAGGAAAGTGAAGGAATAGCACCACTTGCCCAAAGGGCCCATCGTGTTCCAGATGTCCCACTGAGTAACTCTGCATGGTCTGTTTCATAGCCACCAGAATGCCTCTGATGAAGCATGACCCCTGTATTTGTAAGGGTTAAAACCTTAAGGCCAGAGATATTCAGCAACTTCTCCAAGGCTGTACAGTGGAAAGTGGGGGAGTCTAAGATTTGAACTCAGAGCTGATGATGATGCCAATGCCTACACCTTTCCAAACACTTGCCTGCTTGGGAAAACCAGAGGCTCAGTCTGGCTGTGGGTGGTACACCCAGCCTGGCATCCAGGAGGCTGGAGATCAGTGGCTAAGAACACAGATGGCCCCACCACTGACCAGCAGCACAACACAGGGTAAGCTGCTTATCTCTTCTAGGCCTCAACATCTCTATAAAGTGACGCAGAGAACTGTTCCTCCTTCAGAGGGTAGTTGTGAGGATCAAGTGCTTAGCACAGTGCGTGGCCCACAACAAAGCAGGTAGCTTTCTCCTTCATGTCTGGGCTGCTGCCCTACACCCCACCCAGCCCTCTTGGCTCTCCTCTGCCATAGGCTTTGGCCATCCAAGAACATGTCTTGATCTTGACCCTGGGAATGTAAGGGGTTGGGGCTCTCAGGGCTGGCCCCTTCTCCCTCTTAACCCTACTTCTTGCCCCTGGACAGTGCTCCCCCACAGAAACAGGGAGGATCTTGTAAGGGCCTTGAGTTCTCTAGAATGATTATTTGTGATTAAGTATAAGAAAAGCAGAATAAGCTGGGCTCGGTGGCTCAACCTATAATCCCACACCTTGGGAGGCTGAGGTGAGTGGATTGCCTGAACCCACGGGTTCAAGACCCGCCAGGGCAACCTGGCGAGACCTCATCTCTACAATAAATCAAAAATCAGCCGGGCATGGTAGTGCACACCTGTAATTCCAGCTACTCGGAAGGCTGAGGCGGAAGGATCGCCGGAGCCCGGCAGGTCAAGGCTGTGGTGCCGGGAGCAGCCACTGCACTCCAGTCTGGGCAACAGAGTGAGATTCCAACTCAAAAAAAAAAAGAAAAAAAAGCAGAATACTAAAAAATAAACTTTATTAAAGCAGGTAAACTTGGCATTGAATAACACTCTTTAAATGGCACTCCTATGAAGCAAGAGTTAAATATAAGCACAGTTTAATTCTGTACACTTTTGATTGTGATAATTCCAAGTTGCTCACTTCTTCTCCAGGCATCAATTCAGAGAAAAGCCCATTTCATGTTTTCCTCTCACCTCCTTGCCTTGGTGTCAAACCAGCCCTGGCTTGGGCTCCAGTTGGAGGATCCCAGTTGTAGGTACCCCTGGACTTTCCTACCGAGCTGGTCTGACTCCAGCCCTAGCCCCTCTCTCTCCGCCAACTGTTGGAGATGTGCAGTGTTGTCTGGCTTCTAGTACCAACCACTCCTTCAGAGCATCTTCAAACCTGGCACAGGAGAGGAAGCTAGTGCTGCTTGGCCTGAACAGATGTAAGGAGGATTTATCACAAGAACCTGAAAACTACCTGAGTCTGCCCACTCTGTGCATCGCTGGAGAGGGACAAGGGGAGGCTGAGGCCACTCAACCAATGGCTTTGGATCACAGAAAGGAAGACAAAGGCTGCCTTAGTCCTTCTTGCCTCCCAGGACTGGGCTTCGTGTGAGGAGTTTCCCTGGGCTGGAGGGGGCCAGTGTGGAGACTGTGGGGGATTCCAGCTTCACTCTGTCGAGGAGGGTCTTCTTCAGGGCAGCTGGGGAGATTTTTTCTTGGTCAGCCATGGACTGCAGCTCCCTGCAGACAAAGCCCCAGAATGGTTAAAGGAAGGCAATAAACTTTGGAGCCACATAACCCTCAGCCTTGTTAATTTGACACCATCAAAAATTAGAACCCGCCAGGCTTGGTGGCTCAGTCTGTAATCCTGCGCTTTGGGAGGCTGAGGTGAGTGGATTGCCTGAGCCTGCGGGTTCGAGTCCCGCCTGGGCAACTTGGCAAGACCTCATCTCTACAATAAATCAAAAATCAGCCGGGCGTGGTAGCACGCTCCTGTAGTTCCAGCTACTTGGAAGGCTGAGGCGGCAGGATCGCCGGAGCCCAGCAGGTGGAAGCTACGGTGGCCGGGAGCAGCCACTGCACTCTAGTCTGAGCGACAGAGTGAGACTTCAACTCAAAAAAAAACAACAACAAAAAAACCCACAAAAATTAGAACCCCCAAACACACACTTCCACAAGCGTCTAAGAAGTACTAGTTAGCTGGTTGGGTGCGATGGCTCAGCCTGTAATTCCAGCACTTTGGGAGGCCAAGGTGAGAGGATTACCTGAGTCCGGGAGTTCAAGACCAGCCTGGGCAACTTGGTGAGACCTCATCTCTACAATGAATCACAAAAACTAGCCGGGCATGGTGGTGTGCATCTGTAGTTCCAGCTACTTGGTTTTTGTTTGTTTGTTTGTTTGTTTTGAGTTGGAGTCTCACTCAGTCACCCAGACTGG
>NW_007253745.1:15010-20171 GCF_000164805.1 Carlito syrichta | reverse complement strand
CACTCACCTCAGCCTCCCAAAGGCGCGGGATTACAGGCTGAGCCACCGAGCCTGGTAGTTCCAGCTACTTGGAAGGCTGAGGCAGAAGGATCGCCTGAGCCCAGTAGGTCAAGGCTGCAGTGGCCATAAGTGTGCCATTGCACTCCAGCCTGGGTGACTAGAGTGAGACTCCAACTCAAAAAAAAAAGTACTAGTTAGCTAAGTAAGGGTTTATCTTATTTATCTCATTTGGTCAAGCTAGACATAGAGCCCCAAGCAGTATCTGTGATCGTATAGGAGAGAGTATAGAAAATGACAGGGTTTGGAGTCCAACTTGAAGTAGAATCTTGCCTCCATTACTTATAAGCTGTTTGACCTTGAGAAAATCATCTCTGAGCCTCAACTTCACCATCTATAAATCAAAGTTAATCCCAGCTGTCAGAACTGCAGTGAGAATTAACGGAAGTAAGGCCTGCAAACACTTAGTTACACAAAACCTAGTGAGTCATGGTTATTAACAGAGCATAGACTCCAGCTCTGCTAGTGGACCCAGCACAGCAAGTTCTGCAAGACATTGCCCAGCCCAGTCCAGGATCCACCTTGGAGTGGAGAGCCCAGGGCAGAGAAGGAGAGTAGGGTGGACTCACCGTGTTCGGATACAGGAGGCCTCAACTGCATTGATGAGCAGTGAGCGGAAGCCCCCACTTTCTAGAAAGTGCAGGGCATGGATGGTGGCCCCCCCAGGGGAGCAGACATTGTCCTTGAGCTGGCCTGGGTGCTGCTCTGAATCCAGCAGCATCTTGGCAGCTCCCTAGGGCAAGAAGGGCCTGTTAGAGGGGAGAGCTGCTGGTGCACCTTGGGACAGGCTTCCCATGCCCACTGTTCCTGACCAATCCCTATCTCACCTTCCCAACCAACCCCTGCCTCAGCTCAGTGACCCAAAAGAACTCGCATCCGACACTCCTGTCCCAAACATACAGAGGAAAGATACTGACCAGCAAGGCCTGGGCCCCCAGTCGGACTGCCAGGCGCCGTGGCAAGCCCATCTTCACCCCACCGTCGGCCAATGCATCCAGGGCCATGAACGCCTGTGGAGACACTCACTGAGCCCCAGGCCACAGGTACTAGAGGGCCCTCCCAGGGTCTGTTCTTTCTGATGACTGGAAATAGCTCCAAGGGTCAGCCTCCTCCATCAGCCAGCCATGCCCAAGAGGCAGGCCACCGCCTGCCCAAGCCTGCCTGCCAGTCATGTTGCTGCCTAGGTTCCCAGAAGGCTGAGTGAGCAGATAAGGCCTCACATAGGCAGGCCCGCTGCCGCTGAGCCCTGTGACGGCATCGATCAGGTCCTCCTCCACCTCGGTGCAGAAGCCCACGCTGCTCATGAGCTGCTCCAGGAGCTGCCCATCCTCCACCAGGGCGTGGGTACCTGTGGCGTACACTGTGGCACCCTCCCGCACTACCACAGGTGTGTTGGTCATGCAGCGAATCACTTTGGGGGCCGGCTGGAACGCCATCAGCTTCTGGAACAAGAGAGAGAGCCGAGCGAGTGACCAGGGCTCCAGTTCCACCAGCACTCACTCATCAGGGGCCACTCCCAGGCCACCTCTTCCCTCACCCAAGGGGTATCAGGTCTGAGATAGGCACCTTTTCCACAGAGCTGATGGTGACACCGGCCGCACAGGAGACCACGATGTGCCTGGCTTGCACATCAGCCCCGATCTCGTCCAGGATGAAGGGGATGATGTGTGGCTTCACAGCCAGGAACAGGACATCACTGTGCTTCACCGTCTCCTTGTTGCTACGGGTCAGGTTCACACCTATCTTCTGCAAAAGGAGATGCCGGGCTCACAGGGTTGGGGCAGATGGCTAATCCAAGGCCTCCCAGGGGACAGCTGAAAGCCTGCCAAGCCCACTCTGCCAGCTGCAGGCTGGAATTCCTCGCTCCCTGCCCTCAGGGTTCCACCCCTACCCCAGTTGACACAAAGTTTCCCACTGCGCCTACTGGGCAAAACAAGCTTCTCCATGGTAACCAGGAAGTGGCAGTCCCTTCTTCCCCACCAATCTTCTGGCACCCAAGGCACCCCTATGCCAGGTAAGAAGGATCCATGGTGGAAAGTGGCAGGCAAAAGTGACATGCTAGTGCCCAGTGTTGGGGACCACAGCTGAGCCAGGTTCTATCCCAACCTCGGCCACTTGTTCATCAGACTGCATGGCCTCCATGTGCTCCAGAATTTGGCCAGAGGCCACTCATCCCTCTAGGACACCAAGGACCCTCCAGTGCTAGGGACATCAGCCCACTTACACCACAGACACTGCCTGCCACCTGCCTCATTAGCCATCCCCTCCCACGCAGCCCAGCTTTGGGATGATTTGCGATATTACGCTTTTTGGAGAGCAGAGCAACTAACTCACCATGTTCTTCCTCAACACATTCATTCATGCCTCACTAACCGCAAAGTGGCTGTTGTTGTAAATGAGAAAAACTCACTGCAGCTGAGTACTCGAAGGTCCTACAACTTGTCAGTGAAGAAAAATTAGTATGTCTTGGGTAGTTACTATGTGCCAGGTGCTTTCCCCATATAAATTACCTCAGTTAATCCTCAACCACTCTGGTGTCCGGATTCGACCCCCAGTCTGTCTGCCTAGGTGACCCCACCACACCGAGCTGCCCTACAGGAGGTGGAAGGATGTTCCTGGTGGGGAGGTCATAACCAGCCAAAGAGCAGCTCGTGGGCTAGCCAGACTCAGTCCAGCTCAGGTCATCCTTTTCCGGGGCCTTCGCCCTCTTCCCCCCACCTCTCCACCCCACCTACCCTGAGAGCGGACACCGTGGGCAGGTCCATTTCCGGGGAGCTGGCTATTATCTTGTGAGCCGACAGGACGCCTGCAGAAGACAGGGCTTTCAGCCCGGGATCATGGCCGGCCCCGCTCCCGTGCCCTCCGTGGGACAGCAGAATCAAAACCCACAGCCCCCGCTCTAACAGTGCCGGTCTCCCTCTCCCCCAGGCCCCTAGGCGGTCATCAGACGCACTCGCGCCTCTCGTCTACCCCACCGGACGCAAATTTCCCTTTCGTTCATGCTGGCGGCGTGAAGGATGGTTCACAGGCCTAGGGACCGCCCGCGGGTCCGCCGCCCGCCTCGCCGCGCTTGCCTGCCGCCGTGAAGCCCCGCGCCAGCGCACAGGCCAGCTGGCCCGCGCCGATGAAGCCCACGCTCATGGTCCCCGGTTCACGTGCCCAGGCAGGCGCGGGGACCCGCTCAGCAGGCCCGGAGATTTCGCTAGGGGAAGGGCGGACGGTGAAGGGACCCACCAGCGGCCCGAGCGCCGAGCTGCCGCCAGGATGCCGCCCTACTGGTGCCCCACCGGCCGCAAGCCGCAGATGGCGCCCTAGGATCCGTGAGCCCGCCCCGCCAGGGCGGCCAATCCGCGGCCGGGAGCTCAGGGAAGGCCAATCCGCGGCCGGGCCGGGCCGAGTGCCCGCCTCCTGCATTCGCGACTGGCGGGCGGAACTTCGGGCGGGAGCCCGGAAGCCCTTTCCTCCCCGCCAGCCGTTGAGACTGGTTCCGGAGACCGCCGCATCCCACCCGGGGGTCGTCCTGATGCCACCTGGCGCTAAGGGATAAAGCCCAGCCCAGGCCTGGCCAATATTACTTCTGGCGCTGCCCATCAGCCGCCCCTCGTGGCCGGCGGAATTCTGCAGGTTGCCGATTTGGGGGCCTGAACTAAACCCCACCCACGCGGGTTCAGACGAGATCACGGAGAGGCGGCGGCGCAACCGCGGTTCATTCACTTGAACTTGCGTGATTCACGCGAATTGGTCTTAACTGGATCGTAAGTGGGACTCGTTCTTGGTATGAGGTTATCGGCCGCCTAAGTCCTGGCTAAAAGTACAAGCAAGTCTGCCACGCCTCCTCCACAAGCCGGCATGCCCCATCCCCTCCCTGCCCCTTGCGGAAAAGGCTCGGTGGCTCAGCCTGTAATCCCGCGCCTTTGGGAGGCTGAGGTGAGTGGATTGCCTGAGCCCGCGGGTTCGAGACCCGCCTGGGCAGCGAGACCTCATCTCTACAATAAATCAAAAAAAAAATCAGCTGGGCATGGTAGCGTATGCCTGTAATTCCGGCTACTCGGAAGGCTGAGGCGGAAGGATCGCCGGAGCCCAGCAGGTCGAGGCTGCGGTGGCCGGAAGCGGCCACTGCACTCCAGTCTGGGTGACAGAGTGAGACTCCAACTCAAAAAAACAAAACAAAACAAAACAAAAAGCTCCAGAAGCGTCATGTTTCCTTTTCCTTTTTCATCCGTGGTCAGCGAACGTCAGGGGGCTCCGGGAACAAGCGCGGAGAGAAGGGTAGAGGAAGTGATACAGAGACCCGGTAATGTCTGTCCATGTCGTCACAGCCCCCAGAGAAGGGCATGACAAGGGCTCAGGCGCTCCTGTACATTCCTGAACAATATTCCCGAGAGCTAATAAAAGGTGCGCTTCCCCTTATCTTCCAGTAAGTAGCTTCAGGGGATCCTTGACTTCCCTATAGCCTGCGCCCAATCAACGGAAAGGTGCAAATCTACAGTTACTCCCTTTTTCTGAGTGGTTATAAGTTCCAATAATGTAGTATCAGTGTAATCATAATCCTTGTGATTTGGATAGCTTTTGTATCAATCTAATCACAAGTTTGGTGATTTGTATAACTTCTGTGTAATGAAATACAGCATGATGTTTTAGGCCTTGTAAACGCCCTTTATTCTATGGCAAGCTTGATTAACGCTTCTGACTGGGCCCTACTGATGAAATCTATGAGAGACCTCTGATACCTGGCACCAGAAAGTCTGGACGGAAAAATGTCACTGTCGATAAATGCCACTGAAACTCAAGTTCTGTACAATGCTCTGCTGGTCACGTGGCTCATGTATAAGGTACTAACAACTCTGGACTTATTAAGCTGATCTGTAAAAGCTTGGGGGGTGAGCAGAATCATTTTATTATTATTATTATTTTTTTTTTGAGTTGGAGTCTCACTCTGGCGCCCAGACTGGAGTGCAGTGGCTGCTCCTGGCCACTGTAGCCTCGACCCGCTGGGCTCTGGCGATCCTTCCACCTCAGCCTTCCAAGTAGCTGGAACTACAGGTGCGCGCTACCACACCCGGCTAATTTTTTGATTTATTGTAGAGATGAGGTCTCACCAAGT
>NW_007253745.1:9054-14737 GCF_000164805.1 Carlito syrichta | reverse complement strand
AAGGATCACCTGAACCCAGCAGGTCGAGGCTGCAGTGGCCGTGAGCGTGCCACTGCAACTCCAGCCTGTGCAACAGAGTGAGACTCCAACTCAAAAAACAAAACAAAAAAATCAAAATCACCCACAATCATTTCCTAATGTTAGTTTCTTGCAAACATTTTTGGTGTATTTATTTACACTATTGTTTTCTGTGTACATATACTTTTCCCATCATTGGAAAAACATTATGTACATGTAGTTTTAAAATTTCTATAGTGAATAGATTTTCCAATGTCACTGAAGTTTATTTATTTATTATTTATTTATTTATTTGTCTGTTTATTTGAGTTGGAGTCTTACTCTGTTGCCCAGGATGGAGTGCAGCGTCGACCTGCTGTGCTCCAGCAAGCCTTCTGCCTCAGCCTTCCAAGTAGCCGGAACTACAGGCCTATGCTGCCATGCCTGGCTAATTTTTGATTTAGTGTAGAGATGAGGTCTTGCCAAATTGCCCGGTCCGGTCTGGAACCCGCTGGCTCAGGCAATCCACTAGCCTCAGCCTCCCAAAGTGCTGGGAATACAGGCTGAGTCACTGAGCCCTGCCTAAAACAAGACTTTAAATACTTATTCCTTTATATGGATGTATAGTACTGATGCAACCATTCTCCAAAGATCAATGTTAGGTTTATTAACTTGTTCAGTAGATACTGAGTCAGGTTCTGGGAATACAGCTGTGAACAAAACAGCTGTGTATCCTGTCCTAATGAAATATATATCCATTTAGAAAATTATTATTCATACTCATATTAAAATTATTGTTCATATTCATTCATGCAAATTATTATTCATTAAGATCTTTGTCTGACTCTGATTATTTCCTTAATGTGGATCTCTAAAAGTGAAATCTCTAAGGTTAAATGGTTTGGGGCCCTAAGGGATCTCACAGTGGCGATGTTGCAGACTCGCCTAGCAGTGACCAGCATAGGTTCTGAGACAGCTCAAACTCGCTGAAGGAAAAGGGGTCTTCTAATAACAACAGTTAGGAAGGGCATAGGGAGCTACAAGGACCAGCGACAGAAGGCAGGGCCTCGAGGAAGGACTAGAACACACCACTGCCAGCACCCGTCTTTTCTTTGTCTTTCATCTCTATTTGCCTCCACATTGCCTCCCTTGTGGAGGAGTCTTCATCAGGCCGTGGGGAAGCTGAGGGTCCACCCTCCTTCACCACTTCCTAGTGCTACTTGTTCCTCTGAGGAATATCTGACTCCTCATAGTCTCCTGGGGTGCTATAGGTCCCCTTTGCTTTTCCTGGCTCTGGTCTGTTGCAGGAAGCTCTGGATCTGGCCTGCAATACAAGAGGCTGTGCCAAAGCTAAGTGTGTGTACCAGGGTGTGGTGTGGGGGAAATTAATATCCTCTTTCAGACTCCTTACTAACACCTATGCCTTACCTGGTGGCCTCACTTCCCCCGCTTCGGCTTCTAGGAACCAGGGAGAGATATGAGGAGAACTACCAAAAGCCTAAAAAAGGAAGCCATGTTGGTCATCCCCAATGTTGGCTTGCTCCCCAGCCAGGACAGGCCACATAAAAGAGGGTGCAGCAAAGGCACTTGCTCCCCTGACTACGTTTGGACATGTGAGCCACTGATCAGAGCCACTGGTTATTTTTTGTGGTCCTTTGTAATCTGTTATTTTTTCATCTCCAAAATTTAAAGTTTATACGTACAAAGTTTTGTGATCTATTTTAAATGTAGTAATCCCATTTTATTCTTTTTTTTTTGAGTTGGAGTCTCACTCTGTCGCCCAGACTGGAGTGCAGTGGCCGCTCCCGGCCACCACAGCCTCGACCTGCTGGGCTCCGGCGATCCTTCCGCCTCAGCCTTCCAAGTAGCTGGAACTACAGGCACGTGCTACCACGCCTGGCTGATTTTTTATTTATTGTAGAGATGAGGTCTCACCAAGTTGCCCAGGCGGGTCTCAAACCCGCGGGCTCAGGCAATCCACTCACCTCAGCCTCCCAAAGGCATGGGATTACAGGCTGAGCCACGGAGCCCGGCTCATTTCATTCTTTTTAAATGATCTTGCTGGCTGTAAGGTCCATTTCCTTGGTGTTGTGGCTCCTGCTGTGGTTTTCAGGGCAATACGTCTGATACCTGTGAAGTTCTTTTGGGCTGATGTTGAGGAGAGGAGAGGCCCATCATTCTTGCCCAGCCACCCTCAAGGGCGGCCCCAGCCTGGTATTGCCCTCCTGCCACGGACATATTCTCTCCATATCTGGCACCTATGTAGGAACCTGCTCTATCCTTTTACTCCCTTTGAACAGACAGATGTGTTCACAAGGCTTCCAGCCCTACCCACCTTGACCCCTCTATTCCTGTCTTTTCATCCACCAGCAAAGCAGGTTCGGCTGTTCCTGCCCTTCCTCCCTCTTCACGCCCCTGAGTCGTGCCCAATGGGCCTCCAACTGTCTCAGAGTGAATGATGCTTCATTTCTGTCTTCACTTGTCCAGGCTCTTTACTCTCTGGGCCTCAGGCCCTCCCTCCTGGATCTCTAAATAGCAGGCTGGTCTCTTCTGAGAAGTGAGATGAACTAGGAAATGCAAGAGAAATCGGAGCTACTCCCAGTAAAACAGATGGTAAGACCCTTGGCCCTACCCCCCCTGCCCTAGGAACCTCTCCAGGGAGGCACATTTTGTGTACATTTTTGCACTTATTTTAGTTATTACACAAATAATTCGAATTCATTTTAGAAAATTCAGAAATTAGATCAAATGGAAAAACATTTTTAATTGCACCACCTAAAAAGAACCTGTGTGAACCTTTCGGAGTATAACTCTCCAGACTTAGTTTTACCTGTGCAGTAAGGCACATTTAAACTTGATCTTTAGGCTGGATGCAGTGGCTCACACCTGTAATCCCAGCACTTTGGGAGACTGAGGCAGGTCGGAGGATCATTTGAGCCCAGGAGTTCAAGACCAACCTAAGGAACATAGCGAGATCTCATTTCTACAAAAAAAAATTTTTTTTTTAAATTAGCCAGGTATGGCCGGGCTCGGTAGCTCAGCCTGTAATCCCAGCACTTTGGGAGGCCGAGGTGAGTGGATTGCCTGAGCCCGCGGGTTCGAGACCTGCCTGGGCAACTTGGTGAGACCTCACCTCTACAATAAATCAAAAAAATCAGCCGGGTGTGGTAGCACATGCCTGTAATTCCGGCTACTTGGAAGGCTGAGGCGGAAGGGTTGCTGGAGCCCAGCAGGTTGAGGCTGCGGTGGCTGGGAGCGTAGTGCCACTGCACTCCAGTCTAGGAGGCAGAGTGAGACTTCAACTCAAAAAAAAAGAGTTGTAATTACATCCCACTTCTAATAGGATTTGGCTTACTGTCTATACTAATTTTATATTACTGCTATAATATTTTACCACAAATTTAGCAGCTTAAAACAAAACAACTCTATCTCACATATTGTAGGTTAGAAGGTTGAGGCTGCGGTGGCCACTGCACTCCAGTCTGGGTGACAGAGTGAGACTCCAACTCAAAAAAATAAATAAATAAATTAGCCAGGTATGATGACGCATACCTGTAGTCCCAGTTACTCAGGAGGTTGAGGTGGAAGGATCGCCTCAGCCCAGGAGGTCAAGACTGTGGTGAACTGTGATCATGCCAGGACACTCCAGCCTAACTCAAAAAAAAAAAAAAAAAAAAAAGGCAGCCTGTAATTCTAGCACTTTGGGAGGCCAAGATGAGAGAATTACCTGAGCCCACAGGTTCAAGACCAGCCTGGGCAACTTGGTGAATCTCATCTCTACAATAAGTCAAAAAATTAACCGAGCATTGTGGCATGTGTCTATAGAAGGCTGAGGCAGAAGGATCGCCTGAGCCCAGCAGGTTGAGGCTGTGGTGGCTGTGAGCATGCCACTGCACTCCAGTCTAGGAGGCAGAGTGAGACTTCAACTCAAAAAAAAAAAGTTGTAATTATATCCCACTCCTAATAGGATTTGGCTTACTGTCTATACTAATTTTATATTACTGCTATAATATTTTACCACAAATTTAGCAGCTTAAAACAAAACAACTCTGTCTCACATATTGTAGGTTAGAAGTCTGAGTAGACTCAGTTGGTGTCTCCAGGTCCCCCAAGGCCAAATCAAGGTGGCAGCTGATCTGGGCTCTTATCTGGAGGTTCTGGGGAAGGATCCACCTCCACACTCATTTAGTTGTCGGCAGAATTGAGTTCCATGTGGCTATAGGATGTCAGTTCTCTTTCTTCTCTATCAGACAGGAATCAGTATGACTTCTAGAAGTCACTCACATTCTCTAGCTCGTGGCCCCTTTGTCTGCCAGCCAGCAATGGTAGGTCTAGTTCTTCTCATGCTTCAGATTGCTTAACCTCCCCCTTCTACCTTATCTAGCCAGGAAGTCTTCTACTTGAAGGGCTCATGTGATTAGATTGGGTGTACCCAGATAATCCAAAATAATCTCCCTATTTTAAGGCTCATAACCTTAATGACACCAGCAGAGTCCCTTTTGCTATGTAATATAACATAGTCACAGGTCCCAATGGTGAGGGCACTGATGTCTTTGGGGAGAGCATTCTGTCTACCACACTGTCTCCTTGTCCTAATGTGCACAGCCTTACATTTTGAAATAAAACCATTCTCCTGGATTTTTTTTTTTTAGTTGGAGTCTCACTGTTGCCCAGACTGGAGTGCTGTGGCCGCTCCCGGCCACCGCAGCCTCGACCCACTGGGCTCCGGCGATCCTTCCACCTCAGCCTTCCAAGTAGCCGGAATTACAGGCATGCGCTACCACACCCAGCTTATTTTTCGATTTATTGTAGAGATGAGGTCTTGCTGCCCAGGCGGGTCTCGAACCCACGGGCTCAGGCAATCCACTCACCTCAGCCTCCCAAAGGCGCGGGATTATGGGCTGAGCCACCGAGCCCGGCTTCCTGGGATTTTTAGCTCACACTCAGCCTGGTATAAGCAGGCCTGTGCTTGCCACTAATTGCATGTGACTAGCTGCGAGTCCACAGACAATTTATTTTATTTTATTTTATTTTATTACTTTTATTTATTTATTTACTTTTGAGTCAGGGTATCACTCTGTTGCCCAGGCTGGAGTGCAGTGGCACCATCATGGCTCACCATAGCTTTAAACTCCTGGGCTCAAGTTATCCTCCTGCCTCAGCCTCCTGAATAGCTGAGACTACAGGTTCATGCCACCATGCCCAGCTACTTTCTTTATTTTTTATAGAAATGAGGTCTCGCTGTGTTGCCCAGACTGGTCTCGAACTCCTGGGTTCAAGCAATCCTCTTGCCTCAGCCTCCCAAAGTGCTGGGATTATAGGTGTGAACCACTGCATCCGGTCTTACAGATCTCTTTTAGAGGCATAGATATGTCACTTAATAGCTGGTAGAATTCTTCAGATAACACCAACATCCTTCTTGTATAGAAAGCAGCCATATGCCCCGGTGCTTAGAACACCCCAAGTGGAAAGGCTTCAATGTGATGTCTTATGAAGTTGATCTAGCCATTAATAATTCAGAATCTGGCTGGGCTTGGTGGCTCAGCCTGTAATCCCAGCACTTTGGGAGGCCGAGGTGAGTGGATTGCCTGAGCCCGCGGGTTCGAGACCCGCCTGGGCAATTTGGCGAGACCTCATCTCTACAATAAATAAAAAATTAGCCTGGCATGGTAGCGTGTGCCTGTAA
>NW_007253745.1:4611-9034 GCF_000164805.1 Carlito syrichta | reverse complement strand
AGAGTGAGACTCCAACTCAAAAAAAAAAAAAAAAAAATTCAGAATCTAGCCAGGCATGGTGGCATGTGTCTGTAGTTCCAGCTACTTGGAAGGTTGAGGCGGAAAGATCACCTAAGCCCAGCAGGTTGAGACTGTGGTGGCCATGAGCGTGCCACTGCACTCCAGCCTGGGCAACGAGAGTGAGACTCCAACTTAAAATAATAATAATAATAATAATTCAGAGCCAAATTCTCTCTCCCTATTGCCAACAATTTTTTCTTGCCAAATCCTCAAATCCATGCTGTCCTTAAATATTTTCTTAGCTTCCTTTTCATTCTATTCAGTTGGTATTACTTAGCTTTGTGGGTAAGAAATGCACAGTGCTTTAACTTCAAGTACAGCTATGCATCGTTTAATGACAGGAATAAATTCTGAGAAATGTTTTGTCAGGGGATTTCCTCGCCGTGGAAACATCATAGAATGTACTTACACAATCCTAGACGGTGTAGCCTCCTACACACCTGGGAACCTATTGCTCCTAGGCTGCAAGCCTGAACAGCATGTTACTACACTGAATACTTTAGACATTTGTAACACAGTGCTAAGTACTTGTGAGTCTAAACATAGAAAATGTACAGTTAAATACAGCGTAAAAGATAGGGGGAAAGGTATACCTGTGCAGGGCGCTTAGCATGAGTGGAGGTTGCAGGACTGGAATTTGCCCTGGGTGAGTCAGTGAGTGAGTGGTGAGTGAACGAACGGGCAGGCCTAGGATGTTACTATATACTACTGCAGACTTCATAAACTGTACATGTCACCTGCACTACATCTGTAGAAAATAATTTTTTCGTCCAGAACAAATTGACCTTAGATTGCTGTGATTTTTTACATCATAAACTTTAATTTTCAAAAACTTTTGGACTCTTTCTTATAATAACACATAGCTTAAAACACACATCAGGCCGGGCTTGGTGGCTCAGTAATCCCAACACTTTGGGAGGCCAAGGCGAGTGGATTGCCTGAGCCCGCAGGTTCGAGACCCGCCTGGGCAACTTGGCGAGACCTCACCTCTACAATAAATCAAAAAATCAGCCAGACGTGGTAGCGCGCGCCTGTAATTCCGGCTACTTGGAAGGCTGAGGCGGAAGGATCGCCGGAGCCCAGCAGGCCGAGGCTGCGGTGGCCGGAAGTGGCCGCTGCACTCCAGTCTGGGTGACAGAGTGAGACTCCAACTCAAAAAAACAAAAACAAAAACAAACACACATCATACAGCTGTACAGAAATATTTTTTCTTTATTTCATTATCCTATAAGTTTTTTCTACTTTTAAAATTTTCTAATTTTTTTTTTTCACTTTTTAAATATTTTGTTGAAACCAAGACACACTTTGGAAGGCCGAGGCGAGTGGATTTCCTGAGCCCATGGTTTGAGACCAGCCCGGGCAACTTGGTGAGACCTCGTCTCTACAATAAATCAAAAATTAGCCAGGCGTGGTAGCGCGCACCTGTAGTTCCCGTCACCTGGAAGGCTGAGGATCGCCAGAGCCCAGCAGGTCGACACTAGAGTGGCTGTGAGTGTGCCACTGGCACTCCAGCCTGGGCGACGGAGTGAGACTCCAACTAAAAAAAACCCAAAAAAACCAAGACACAAACACACGGGTCAAGATCATCAATATCCGTCTTCTGCTTCCACATCTTGTCCCACTGGAAGGTCTTTGGGGGCAATAACATGTATGCAGCTGTCGACTCCTCTATGATAGTGGTGTCTTCTTCTGGAATACCTCCTGAAGGACCTGCCTGAGGCTCTTTTACAATTGCCTGTTTTGTTGTGTTTTTTTATTTATTGTAGAGATGAGGTCTTGCTGCCCAGGCGAGTCTCGAACCTGCGGGCTCAGGCAATCCACTCACCTCAGCCTCCCAAAGGCGCGGGATTACAGGTTGAGCCACCGAGCTCGGCTCGTTAAATTCTTAATAAAATAAAAGCAAACAGAGGGCTGGGCGCAGTGGCTCATGTCTGTAATCTCAGCACTTTGGGAGGCGGAGGTGAGAGGATTATCTGAGCCCAGGGGTTCAAGACCAGCCTGGGTAACATGGCAAGACCTTGTCTCTACAATAAATTAAAAAAAAAAAATAGCTGGGTGCAGGAGACCAGCTCCAGCCGGGTTCAGGGTACCCCAAAGGTGGAGATGGCGTCAGCAACTGGGGGGAAGAAGAAAAAGAGAGAGGGGAGAGAGAGAGAGAGAGAGAAAGAGAAAGAAAGAGACTGGACTCCAGTCTAGTACAGAAGCCCTACAATTGCCTTTTTTAATAAGTAGGCGTATACTCTAAAATAACAATTAAAAGTATAATATTGTAAATACATAACACATTTAATATCATTATCAAGTATTATATACTGTATAGCATGGTATGTGCTATACTTTTATGACTGGCAGCACGGTAGTTTTGTTTAACCAGCATCACCACAAATGTGAGGGTAATGCATCGTGCTACAATATCCCTGTGGTTATGATGTCTCTAAGTGACAGGAATTTTTCAGCTTATTTTCTGGAACCACTATTGTGTATGTGGTTCATCATTGACCAAAATATTGTTTTGGGGTGCATGACTGTATAACTTTTTTTTTTTGGAGTAGGAGTCTCACTTTGTCACCCAGGCTGGAGTGCAGTGGCAGTGTCAGAGCCATTGCAGCCTTGGTCCACTGGGCTCAGGTGATCTTTCCAGCTCAGCCTCTCAAGTAGCTTGAACTACAGGCAGCCACCACACCTGGCTAATTTTTAAAAATTTATCCTAGTGATGAAGTCTTGCCAAGTTGCCCAGGCTGGTCTCGAACCCCTGGACTCAGGCAATCCTCTCGCTTCTGCCTCTCAAAGTGCTGGGATTACAGGCATGAGCCACCACGCCCAGCAGTCTATAATTTTCTCCATGGTCAGGCATAAGGAAACCCAGCAGAGTGGGAATGGCAAACAGAAGGGAATTGCCAGATAAGGCAATTCTAAATGACGCTTTAACCTTATGCCTATGTCATTGGTAGAGCACACTTATCGGAAACTGGAAGGATTTTATAACTCATTCTGTGAGGTAGAGGTCCCACAGATTTGCATTGCCTTTGCCTCCATTTCATAATCAGGAAAATTGGAATAATAATACCTACCTCAAGGAATAATTGCAAGAATTAAGTGATATAATACATATGACAATACCTGGCTAATAGTAAATGCTCAATAAATGATAGCTTGCTTACCACACCACTGTCACTTCCTATCCCCATCTCCATAACCACCATTTAGGGGTTAAAGAGCTTTCTAAACAGGAGGCATAAGCGATTGCTCACATTACTATTTCTGGAATGAGAGTTATGTGTACAAACACAAACATCATAAAGCCTGATCTAAATTTGGTTATTACAGCCTTCAGTGCCCCCTAGAAGTAGGGGATCTTTTCTTTAGGTCATTATGTTGCTCTCATTCCCCTTATTGCTCCCTTCTCTCCTATGTAAAGAGTACTAGAAGTTAAATACACAGACACAGAGTGAAGCATCACTTTTATTTCTTCAGGTTATCTACATTCAGTTGGTTTTGCTAAATTTTTAAAAATGGAGATCCATGTGAGTTCTGGTGCTAAGTTCTCTAAAACAGTGGGGAAAGAAGCTAAAATATGCACAGGCAAGGCTCAGTCTCTGGAGGACTGGGTGAGGCTAGAGCTGTCTGATCCCCAAGGGCAATGAATCTTAGAGCTGAAGTCCAGCTTCTCTTTTAAGAGGCAGTGGTGACCCAGATGTTCCACTTTGTTTGAGGTCCTGGCTTGCGGTCCCAGCAGATCCAGAAGCCAGGTGTCCTGATTCCCTGTCTGCTGCCCCCAGTCTGAAGCCCCTCATCCTCCTTCCTAGCACCCTCTCAGGGGAATGGGGACTTAGATATGTTTACAAAAGCCCAGAATGGGTCAGTTCTTAGGGAAATGGGCGTCCTTTTTCAGGCGTCCTCCCTGTCTAGGGGAAATAGGGATTTTTTTTTTTTTTGGTTTTGCTTTAACTCATCATGTAATATGAGTAAATCAGTTGTTTCCCCAGTTCTTACCATAGGGTTTTGTTGTTACATACTTAGCTGAGAATTTTCCAGAGAACAGAAACTCCTAGCTGACAATCTGTCCATCCCTCCGTGATGCCCTCTAATAAGTAAGCCAGGATTTCCTACTAGAGCCCAGCATCCTGAGCTGCACTATTTACTCACGTAAGTGCTTAGGACGGGTGATGGACGAGGACAGGAAATGAAAGAAGCAAGGTAAAGGCAATGGGGCACTAAAGAGGACAGGAGTGACTTGCTAAGTATAAAATTAAGACCTACAATAATACCTGCTTCTATGCACATGTCCGGTCTGAGGCCTCAGTGGCTGCACCGGACGCCTACGGCTCCAGCCTCCTCGGCACCAGAGCCCCGTCGGAGGCAC
>NW_007253745.1:0-3452 GCF_000164805.1 Carlito syrichta | reverse complement strand
CCGGGCCCCACTGACACCAGGGGAGCTCCAAGGGTGGCAGGGCCACTAGGCCAGCATCCAGGCTGGCTCAGCCCCTCTTCTGTCTCTCTTGGGTGAAACCAGTACCTAAAAGTTTCCCTTGGGCCTGGCCCTTGTTTAACAACAATCTCCACCCAGCAGAAGGGACAGCTCTGGAACCCTGTGCTAACAGTTACCTCAGCTGAGATGTTGAGGGTCACAGTCCTCACCCAGGGTGCCTGGCCTTGCATCTACCTCTGGGTGCTGACGAGGTGACTCCCCACCCCAGGGAAGCAAGAGGCTGCAATAGGAGTCAGGCCCAGTTGCATCCCTGACAGTGAAGTATAACTCAGGAATTAAGTATTTTTCAGATACCCAAATGCATTTCTTTTTTTTTTTTTTGGAGTCTCAGTCGCCCAGACTGGAGTGCAGTGGCCGCTCCCAGCCACCGCAGCCTTGACCTGCTGGGCTCCGGCTATCCCTCCGCCTCAGCCTTCCAAGTGGCCGGAACTACAGGCACGTTCTACCATGCCTGGCTGATTTTTTGATTGATTGTAGAGATGAGGTCTCGCCTGCCCAGGCGGGTCTCGAACCCGTGGGCTCAGGCAATCCACTCACCTCAGCCTCCCAAAGGCGCGGGATTACAGGATGAGCCACCGAGCCCGGCTGAGAGAAGATTTTAAAGCCATTGCTCAAGGTCAGGCTCAGACCTGAGTGGAGTGTGCAGACAGACCCCGGGAAGTTCAGCTGCACCAAGGCTCTCAGACCCCTCCACCTGCTCCCTTGAGCCCTGCTTTTTCTCCTCTACCGCCCCCTTCTCCTATCCTTGGCTTTTCACAGTCAGAAACCAGGGACCTAGGCCCAGTCATCCTCACAGGCCATGGCCCCTCCTCACTGACCCTCAGACCATGAACTCCTCACAGCCTCACACAGAGCTCCACCAAGTCAGGGCCCTTTGACACCACCAGAGTGGGCATAACCCAGAGTCTTTCTCTCCCTGGTCCGAGTGCAGCAGGGTGGGAGGGAGGGCTTTTACCTCGGAAGCTCTGGCTGAACCTCTTCCCCCGGGAATGGTCCCCGTGACTTTGCTGCAGCAGGGCCACATACCGGGCCCTCACGTGGGCAGGGATGGCCGGCTCCTCCGCTGCGGCCTGGTCCAGCACAGGCGGCTCACTCAGGTGCAGCTGCTGCAGCAGGCTGTCCCGGAGCTGCTCTTCACTCAGGGCCGCCCCAGGGGCCATCAGGGGCAGCACCCACAGTGCCCAGCAGAGCCATAGGGGCCACATGGAGCTGCTCAGGAGACGCGAGGGGCAGAGTGAGTGTGTCCCTTGAGGAGGTTCCAGGAGGGTCTCAGGCCCAGCTGGGTGTGCTGAGAGCCAGGGCTGGGCCAGCTTTATAGCCAGCCCTGGGCTGGCCTGGGGTGGAGGAGGGAGGGAGGGAGGAAGGGAGGAAGGGAGGAAGGTCACACCCCTTGGACCTCCTGAGAGCTCAGCGGCCAGACAGGTCCATGAGCCCTGAGGAGGGGGCTGTCTAGAAAGGACAGGGCTGTCTGGATGCTACACAGGCCTGGCTGTCTCAACAATATTTTCAGTGCCTGTTGAATTTCCCTGGATGTGCCCCAGTCTGATTCTATTACAAAATGAGTCTATTCTGTGAAAGAGAGTCCCCTTAGCCAGCTTAGATGCCTTAGATGTTTAGATGTCTTTAAATCTCTTCCTGGAGGCCAGCCTTGGCTTCGCTTTGCTCATCACAAAGGAAGGAGGGAAAGTATTCTGCATTCCTGCTGGTTCTGGCCACCTTCACAGAAGCCATCAGTCACCTCTCTCCATCCTTCAGTCCTTACACACCCACCCTGCTTCCCTTCTCCCCACCCCCACAAGCTGCCCAGGGTGCCTCATAGTCCCTTGTCCTCCCCTTGACAAAGGAAGCTAGATGATGTCAAAACACAGATCTGGCAGCTCGACTCTCTTTGGCAGTCCCAGGAAAAGTGATTTCTGCAAGTGTTTTTGCAATCGTAGGACCACAAAGTGAGAGTCCCTCGGGAAGCTGGCCAGCTGGCTCATACCACCAGCACCCAGCTTGAGTCCGGATCATGTCCTGGACACAGAACAAGGGACAAGAACCTGAAAAACAAAGGCCAGAGCTGCCCAGAGGTATATCTTGTCCAAAGCCACAGGTACTGGGGCATATTGGGGTGGGTGACCCCCCAGTGCCTCCTGAAACACACATGTTTGACTGGGTTCAAATATAGGTAGGACCTGTTGCCTGTTAGCTGTTTGACCTGCTAGTAAGTTATTTACCTTCTCAGTACCTCAGTTTCCTTAACTGCAGGAGAGGGTGGTAATAATGAGGTCAGTATGAAGAGCAAATGAATTAATACACATACAATGTTTTGCCCAGTGCCTAGTCAATACTCTGTAAGGGTTTGCTGTCATTATTATCTGCCCGAAATCTGCATTTCCTGGGTTTTAGCTTTGCTAGAACTAGCAATCACTAGAATAACACATATTTCCTGAATGCTCATTATGTGCCAGTCCTTGTTCTAAGCTCTGTGTATTCACACAGCCCTTAGGGGGCAGATGTCAGCTTCAGGTGCATTTTCCAGATGTAGTCTCAGAGCGTTGCCTAAGGCAGTGCTGAGCTAACCGGCCTGCCTGTGCTGCTCTGCACTGCTTAGCTTCTAGAGGGCTTGGGAGGTAAATGGGGCATCTGTCGTTATAGATGGCTCCTCCTGCAACGGGCAGGGAGACTTGAGGATGTGCAGGAGGAAGTCCTTTTCCAGACTCCACAGCCCTACTTGCCCACGTTCTGCCACACACAAGGACAGCGAGAATGGTGGAGGAGAACCGGGACTATGGGCTGAGGGCACCGCCTCTCCTTCCCAGTGGGGGCGCTCTGGCCCCTTTGTGGGTAGGCTGTGTCACTGAGAGGTCTCTTGGGTTATCCCCCTACTTCTGCCTTCCTCACACATCCCACGCAGAGGAAAGAGGGAACCTTCTGATGTCCAAGGGCAGAATCTCCCTTGCATGAAAGCCCAGGGACTTCATGTACAAATTGCCACTATAAGGCTGGGAGTGGAGGCTCACATCTGTAATCCCAGCACTTTGGGAGACCAAAGTGGGAGGATCACTTGAGCCCAGGAGGCTGAGGCTGTGGTGAGCTGTGGTTGTGCCATTGCACTCCAGCCTGAGTGACAGAGTGAGACTCTGACTCAAAAATAAAATCGCTGCTAATACATATACGTATACATATGCACGTGCATTTACATATACACAGAGAGAGAGGGTTTTATTAGTAAGGAGGTGGGGTTTAGCATCACAGGAGGGGAGGAATAACACCAATAGTAATCATAATGGCTGATAGTACTTGTGGGCCTGGCACTAAGTGCTTTATAGTTACTATTAACTTTCTTTTTTTTTTTGCGTTGGAGTCTCACTCTGTCGCCCAGACTGGAG
>NW_007253744.1:178155-186367 GCF_000164805.1 Carlito syrichta | reverse complement strand
GAGACCTAAATGTAAAACCTCAAACCATAAGAACCTTAGAAAATGAAGGACATACCCTCATGGAAATCGGAACTGGCATCCAATTCCTGAACAAAACCTGAAACCCACAGGTCATAAGAGAGAAGATAGACAAGTGGGACCTTATTAACTGACAAGCTTCTGCAAAGCCAAAGAAACCATCAAGAGAGCAGGGAGACAGCCTACAGACTGGGAAAAAGTACTCGCCAACACCAGGTCTGACAAAGGCTTAACATCTTGGATCTACAAGGAACTCAAACATGCTGAAAAGAAAAAACAAACAACCCCATTATAAAATGGCCAAAAGATATGAACAGATACTTCACAAAAGAGGACATTCGAGCAGCCAAAAGACACATGAAGAAATGTCCAATCTCACTAATCATCAGGGAGATGCAAACCAAAACCATACTGAGATACCATATAACTCCAGTCAGAATGGCAATTATCAACAACTCAAAAAATAACAGCTGCTGGAGAGGGTGTGGGGAAAAGGGAACACTTCTACACTGTTGGTGGGAGTGTAAACTTGTGCAACCTCTGTGGAAAGCAGTGTGGCGATTCCCAAAATCTCTAAATATCATCCTCCCATATGACCCTGCAATCCTCCTACTGGGAATATATCCTGAAGAACTCAAATCACTCTATAAAAAAGATACATGCACATGCATGTTTATCGCAGCATTGCTCACAATAGCAAGATTCTGGAAGCAACCATGCTGCCCATCAAAAGAGGACTGGATTAAAAAAATGTGATTTTATACATGATGGAATACTACGCAGCCATAAACAAAGAACAAAATCATGAATTTCATAGCAACCTGGATGGAACTAGAGTCTATATTGCTGAGTGACCTCTCACAGAAACAAAGATCTGAGTATCACATGTTCCTACTCATATAGTAGACCTTGAATATCCAATGTAATGCTATAAGAAAAGGACTGACAGTGGTGGGAAACTATGGGGAGGGGAGATGGGATTAACAGTAGTAAATATCTGTCTGGGGATGGGTAACACCTCTTATCAACAAGGGTGCCTGAACGAAATGTATTTTTATACCTAACCCTTAACTGTACGCCATAATATCATAATAAAAAATATTGATTGTAAAAAAAAAGAAACTGTGACCCAATTATTTGCTGCATCCAGGAAATTCATCTCACCACAAGGGATGCACACAGACTCAAAGTTAAAAGATGGAAAATGAGTTTCTAGGCAAATGGATCACAAAAGAAGACAGGAACTGCAATATTAATATCAGACAAAATAACCTTTAAACTATCAAAAATTTTAAAAGATATAAAAGAACACTACATAATGATAAAATGTTCAATCAATCAACAAAAAATATCCATTCTGAACATAAATGCACACAAAACAGGAGCACCAGCATTAATTAACAACTACTAAGTAAACTAATAAAAGATATTGACTTTAACACTATTATAGCAGGGGACTTGAATACTCCACTAACAGCCAGACCTAGAGGCAAACAACAAGGAGATCCAGAACCTAAGTTTAATAATCTACCAAATGGACTTAATAGATACTTACAGAATATTCCACCCAACAACCACAGAATATACATTCTACTCACCACCACATGGAACATACTCCAAGATTGATCACATCCTTGGTCATAAATCAAGCATAAGCAAATTCTATAAGGTTGAAATATTGTCACGAACCTTCTTAGACTACAGTGGAATAAAAATAAATATCAACACCAAGAAAATTTCCCCAAAGCTCACAAAGACTTGGACACTAAACAGCATAATACTGAACGACTACTGGGTCAACACTAAAGTAGAAGAAATTAGAAGATTCCTGAAAACAAATTAAAATGAAGAAACATCTTACCAAAATGTCTGAGATGCCATTAAAACAGTTCTGAGAAGGTAATTTATATCTCTATGAGCACACATCAACAAAATCGAAAGATAACAAGTTGAGAGATTAACAAATCACCTAAGGGAGCGAGAAAGAGAAGTCCACTCAAACACTAACATTATCAGAAGAATCCAAATCACCAAAATAAGAGCCCAAATATGGGACATAGAGGACAAAAATATCATAGAAAACATCAACAAAACAAAAAGCTGGTTCTGTGAAAGAATTAACAAGATTGATAGACCCCTCTCCAGAATGACCAAGGAAAAGAGAGAAAAAACCCAAATTAGCACAATCAGAAATACAAAAGATCAAATCATCACTGAACCCAAAGAAATACAAAAGATTATCAGAGATTACTATGTATACCTATATGGACACAAACTTGATAACCTAAATGAAATGGAGGAATTTCTGATATCACACAACCACCCAAGTTGAAACAAGAAGACATTGAGACACTAAATAGACCAATAAAAATCCAGGAAATTGACTAAATCATAAGAAAACTACATATAAAAAAAAACCCTGGACATGATGCCTTTCCAGCAGAATTCTACAAAACGTACAAGGAGGAGCTGATACCAATCCCAATGAAAGTATTCCAGGCAACTGAGAAAGATGGAACTCTCCTCAAATGATTTTATGAAGCTAACAGCACACTGATACCCAAACAGGGTTAAGAACAAACAAGAAAAGAGAACTACAGGCCACAGGGGGAACATTGATGCAAAAATCCTCAACAGGATGCTAACATATTGGAGGCAAAAACACATCTCAAAAGTCATCCACCATGACCAAGTAGGCGTCATCCCTAGGATGCAGGACTGGTTCAACATTCACAAAACCACAAATGTAATTAAATACATCAACAGATGTAAAAACAAGAACCACATGATTATATCATTAGATGCAGAAAAAGATTTGGATAAAATCCAGCATCCCCTCTTGATAAAACCCTCACACACTTAGGTATAGAAGGAACATACCTCAAAATAATAAGTGTCATCTATGATAAACCCACAGCTAATATATTGCTAAATGTCCAGAAATTGGAAACATTTTCCCTGAAAACTTGAACAAGACAAGGCTGTCCCCTCTCACCCCTCTTGTTCAGCATTATGTTGGGAGTCTTAGCTTGGGCAATTAGACAAGAAAAGAAAATCCGGGGTACCCAAATAGGAAAGGAGGAAATGAAGTTATCCCTCTTTGCTAGCAATATGATCCTATACCTTGAAAACCCAAAAGAATCTGTTAAAAACCTGCTTGCACTGATAAAGGACTTTGGCAAAGTCTCAGGGTACAAAATAAATGTGCAAAAGACAGTAGCATTCCTATGCACCAAAAACAAGCAGGCATAGAACCAAATAAAAAGCACAATTCCTTTCACAATAGCCACAAGAAAAATGAAGTACCTCTGCATCTTCCTAACCAGAGAAGTGAAAGAACTTTACAATAACAGCCACCAAACACTACTCAAAGAAATCCAAGAAGACACAGACAAATGGAAAAATATTCCATGCTCATGAATAGGAATAATCAACATTGTTAAAATGTCCATCCTACCAAAGGCAATCTACAGATTCAATGCAATACCCATTAAATTACCAGCATCATTCTTCTCACACTTGGAAATGACAATACAGAAATTCATATGTAAATTTAAACAACCATGAATAGCTAAAACAATCATTAGCAAAAGAAGCAAAGCAGGAGGTATCACACTTTCAGACTTCAAACTTTACTATAAGGCCACAGTAATCAAAAAAGCCTGCTACTGGTACAAGAACAGACATACAGACGGATGGAAGAGGATAGAGATTACGGAAGCAAAACCTCAATTTCTCAACCAACTCATCTTTGACAAAGCCTCCAACAACAACCACTGGGGAGAGGAGAACCTACTCAGTAAATGGTGCTGGGAAAACTGGCTGATCACATGCAGAATTGAAATAGGACCCCTACCTATCATCATACACAAAAATTTACTCTAAATGGATCAAAGACCTGAACGTAAAACCTCAAACTATAAGAATCTTAGAAAATACAGGAGACAGCCTCATGGAAACTGGAACTGGCAACCAATTCCTGATCAAAACCCTAAGTGCCCATACCATAAGAAATAAGATAGACAAGTGCAACCTCATCAAACTGATGAAATTTGGCAAAGCAGAAAAAAAAAATCAAGAGAGCAGGGAGACAGCCCACAGAATGGGAAAAAATATTTGCCAACTGTATATCTGACAAAAGCCTAACACCTAGGGTCTGCAAGGAACTCAAATGCACCAAAAAGAAAAAACAAACAACCCCATTAAAAAATGGGCCAAGACATGGAAAGACACTTCTCAGAGGAAGAGATACAGGCAGCCAACAGACACATGAAAAAGTGCTCAGCCTCACTCATCATCAGAGAAATGCAAATCAAAACCACATTGAGATACTATCTAAACCCAGTAAGAATGGCCATCACTAATAAAACAAACAACAACAGATGCTGGAGAGGATGTCGAGAAAAAGGAACACTTCTACACTACTGGTGGGAATGCAAACTAGTGCAACCTCTTTGGAAGACAGTGGCGATTTCTGAAAGAACTAGAAATTGACCTTTCATTTGATCCAGCAATTCCCCTATTGGGAATACACCCGGAGGAACTCAAATCATTCTACAAAAAAGACACCTGCACATGCATGTTTGTTGTAGCTCTATTCACAATTGCAAAAGCTTTGAACCAATCATGCTGACCATCAAAGCTGGATAAAAAATGTTGTACATATACACAATGGAATATTATGCATCCATAAAGAAGGACAAACATATGGACTTCGCAGCAATTTGGATGGATTTAGAGTCGATTATACTCAGTGATCTCTCACAGAAACAAAGAACAGAGTACCATGTGTTCTTACTCATAAGCGGACCTGTAACAATTATCATAATACTATAAGAAAGGGATTGGCAGTAGTGGGAGACTGCCAGGGTAGCAGGGGCAAGATTGGGATTTGAGGGGAACTGCTGGTGAAGGGAGGGGCATACCTCATCAACAAGGGTACCTGCATAATCAATAATTGTATACCTAATCATGAATTGTAACCCACATTTTTTAAATAAAAAATGTTTTTAAAAATAAAGGGATTGGCAGTAGCAGGATACTGCCAGGGTGGGTGGTTGGGCATAACATCAAAAAGCATGCCTGATCTCAAACAATGCAAAATGGGAACCAAAGGGAAACCAAAACTACCTGCACGATGTTCAGTTTTATACCTAATCCTGAATTGTACTCCACATCTTTAAAGTAAAACATATATATCAAAACCACCCACATTAAGTTCAATAATACATATTGGTTAAATGTAAAATGATGAAAAAAATAAACCACATAAACACTAACTAAAAGAAAGCTGAAGTTGCTACATTAATAGCAATGTTGTTATCAATACAAAAAAACCATTCATAAAGAAGAACATTCAATAAATCAGTGAACCAAGAGTTTATTACAAGTCCAAAGCAAAAAAACAACAACTGTGCTTCAAAATGTGAAGCCAAAACTGATAAAACTATAACTAGAAGTACACTTCATTACTCAACTCATTAACTGATAGACCAAGTAAGCAAAAATATTTTTTAAAAAAACTTGGACAACACCATAAACCGATTTGATTTAATTATCATCTATGGACTTCTATGCCCAACATCAGCATAATACACATTTCTTTCAAGTGTCCATGGTACATTCACTAAGATAGCTCACAATCTGGGCAAAACAACAATCTTTGAAAAATATTTTAAAAATTGAAGTTCTACCATTGAAGTAGGAGAGAGACCCAATAAGGCACTGTAAGGGACTGAAGATGGAGCCCAGAGATCTGATCTCTGTGAATGGTGGATCAACTACTCATGGTTGGATCTTGGTCCAGAGGAAATATCCTGAGAGCACAAACTTCAGAGGGACCAAACGAGTGCTGAGTTCCAGGCACCCCACCATGGGACAAAGGGTGTGGCTAGAAAAGGACAAGGAAGAACTCCAAAGAGATCAGTGGTGAGTCTGGGGCTGACCCAAACCCCCTCCTCCCCAGAAATTCTATGAACATCAGACCCACACAACTGGGCCATGACTGAGAGGGACAAACCCAGATGGAGCCTGGACATCACTCGCAATAGAAGAACTCCATTCCAGGATAGGCCTGACTGGGGCAACCTCATGAGAGTACAAACCTGGGAAAGAGACTATCCTGTACATCCCCAACAGAAATCTCCTTTACCATAGGAGAGTGGGAGGGGAAGACTGCAGCCCCACCCACCTCCACTGCCTCTCCTCCTTCACTGCTTCGTTCCCTGAGGAGAGAATGAAAGGGGTGGCTTTGCAGGAGAGATCTAATTAGAGGAACAATTACAGAGCCTGCCACAAGAGGACAGGTTTTTTGTCTTTGTTTTTGTTTTTTGTTTTGTTCTGTTTTGTTTTTTTAAATTTTCAATTATTTTTTAATTTTAAAAATTTTCTGACTGTTTCTTTGTTCATATGTTTTTAAAATATTTTTCCTTTCTGCAAAATGTGTATGTGAGACTTTGACCTGCATCCCCTCCCAAATTTTTTTTCTTTTCTTTCCCATTTCTTTCTGCTTTTGTTTGTCATTCTCTGTTTACGTGTGCATGTGAATGATTGAGTTTTGAGTGTTCATCTTTTAATTTTGTTGTTGGCTCTTGCTCTTTTGTTCCTGTGGGGGTTTTTTATATTCATTTTTTATAATTTAAGGGGGGTGTATGTGAGGGTTCCACCTGAATCCCCCCTTTTTTCTCTTTCTTTTTTCTTTTTTACTATTCTCCCCCGTTGGTCTTTTTGTCTTTCATCTCTATTCACTTCATACTAGGCTTGTGTGTGTTTTTAGTTTTCTTGGCGGTTTTCTGCTGTTTTGTCTCACTTTGTTGTTATTGCAGATAGTTTTGTAGTGTGGGTTGGTTTCTGCTTTGCATCATCATATAGAGTAGTGGTGGGGAGTGGATCTCAGGGAAAGCATACCACAATAAGTGAACATTTTAATCTGCAAGTAGCATCTGACTCCCAGCACCCCATCCCCCATTTCACTCAGATTTCAAAAACTACAAGGGACAGCAAAGCTTTTCATTCACCATCCTATTTCAAAATAGAACAAATCCAGAGCCCAGATCAGGGAGGAATATAGGACTGAGCAAACATCAGAAGGGAAAGCCTCTCCCACTGACATTGAGTAGCAGAACTAAAGAAAAAAACAAGAGATCTTTCACAAATGAAGAAAAGTCAAAGGAAGACCTCAGGCAATCCTAAGTCTACCAAAGACAAAACTCCTGAGATATCAGACCTTGGTGTCCAAACAATGGAAGTCACCAACAACTATCAGGGAATGGTTGGAAAGAGTGAACAAGACTCAAGAAAGACAAGAAGCAACACTAAAGAACTTGTAACTGAGATTCTGGCAATAAAAAATTTCATCCAGGAAATAAATAACAAGATGACAAGCATGGAAAGCAGAATTAATCTTGCTGAAAAAAGAATCTCAGAACTTGAAGACCAGAACATGGAATTAACCTGATCTATAAAAACTATAGAAAGAAGACTCAGAAAGAAAGAACAAAGCCTACAAGAGATGTGTGATTGTATTGAGGCTGAACCTATGCCTTATTGGTATCCCAGAAGAAAAAAGGGAAAATGAGAACAACTTGGAACAAGTATTCCAGGAGGTAATCCAAGAAAACTTTCTCCATCTCACCAGAGATGTGACCAGCCAAGCACCAAGAGATACAGAGAACCCCCACAAGACATCACATGAAAAGACCAACCCCTAGACACATAGTAATTTGCCTAAACAAAGTAGGCACAAAAGAAAAAATCCTAAAGGCGGCAAGAGAGAAAGGTCAGACTACCTACCAGAGAAACCAATCAAAATAGCAGCAGACCTATTGGCAGAAACACTACAAACAAGAAGGGACTGGAGCCCTATATTCAAAGTCCTCAAAGAAAAGCAATTTCAACCAAGAATTTCCTATCCAGTCAAGTTTAGCTTCATTAGTGATGGAGAATTAAAATCCTTCCCAGACATCCAATCCCTAAGAGATTATGCAGCTTCCAGACCAGCTCTACAGGAGACATTTAAAAAGGTGTTAAGCACAGAAGAAAGAGAAAAAAGAATCACCACACACTTTCCAAGAGAACAGATGAGCACAGAATCAACAGAAAATACTGCACAACAAGAAACTTGAAAACACACACATACATTAACCCCAAAGCCAAAAGAAAACAAGCAAAGAAAAACTTTATAAGAACCTCATGA
>NW_007253744.1:170763-177248 GCF_000164805.1 Carlito syrichta | reverse complement strand
AATCACCTAAGAGAGCTGGAAAGAAAAGACCACCAAAACCCCAACTTTAGCAGAAGAATCCAAATCACAAAAGTAAGAGGCCAAATACAGGACATGGAAGACAAAAATATTATACAAAACATCAACAAGACAAAAAGCTGTTTCTTTGAAAGAATTAACAAGATTGATGGACGCCTAGCCAGAATGGCCAAGAAAAAGAGAGAAAAAGCCCAAATAAACACAATCAGAAATACAAAAGATCAAATCACAACTGACCCCAAAGAAATACAAAGGATTATCAGCGATTACTAAGTATACCTATATGGAAAAAAATTTGGTAACCTAGATGAAATGGAGGACTTTCTGACATCACACAACCTCCCCATGTTTAAACAAGAAAATATTGAGACACTAAATAGACCAATAACAGCCCAGGAAATAGACTCTGTCATATGAAAACCACCTACCAAAAAAAGCCTTGAACCAGATGGCTTTCCAGCAGAATTCTACAAAACTTACAAGGAAGAGCTGATACAATTCCTAATGAAAGTATTCCAGGCAATTGAGAAAGATAGAATTCTCCCAAATCATTTTACAGAGCTAACTTCTGGGTAAAGATCCAACAAAGAAAGACAACTATAGGCCAATATTCCTTATGAACATAGATGCAAAAATCCTCAACAAGATTCTAGCAAATCGGATCCAAAAACACATCTCAAAAATCATCCACCATGACCAAAAAGGCTTCATCCCCAGGATACAGGGCTGATTCAACACGCGCAAGACCATAAATGTCATTAAATGCATCAACAGATGTAAAAACAGGAACCACATGATTATCTCATTAGATGCAGAAAAAGCTTTTGATAAAATCCAGCAGCCCTTCTTGATAAAAAGTCTCACACACCTAGGTAGAGAAGGAACATACCTCAAAATAGTAAGTGCCATCTATGGCAAACCCACAGCTAACATATTGCTAAATGGACAGAAACTAGAAACATTTCTCTTGAAAACTGGAGCAAGACAAGGCTGCCCACTCTCACCCCTCTTGTTCAACATTGTGTTGGAAGTCCTAGCTCAGGCAATTAGAAAAGATAAGGAAAACAGGGGTATCTAAATAGGAAAAGAGAAAGTCAAGTTATCCCTTTTTGCATATGATATGATCTTATACCTTGAAAATCCAAGAGAATCAGTCAAAAACCTGCTGGCACTGATAAAGGACTTTGGTAAAGTCTAAGGGTACAAAATAGATGTGCAAAAGACAGTTGCATTTCTATACACCAACAACAAGCAGACAGAGACCCAAATAAAAAGCACCATCCCATTCACAATATCCACCCCAAAAGTGAAATACCTCAGCATCTTCCTAACCGGAGAAGTGAAAGACATTTACAATGAGAATTACAAAACACTGCTCAAAGAAATCCAAGAAGACACAAACAAATGGAAAAAATATTCCATGCTCATGTATAGGAAGAACCAACACTGTTAAGATGTCCATCCTACCAAAGGCAATCTACAGATTCAACACAATACCCATTAAGTTACCAGCATCATTCTTCTCAGACTTGGAAATGGCAATACAGAAATTCATATGGAAACATAAACGACCATGAATAGCCAAAACAATCCTTAGCAAAAGAAGCAAAGCAGGTGGGATCACACTTCCAGACTTCAAACTTTACTATAAGGCTACAGTAATCAAAACAGCCTGGTCTTGTTCCAAGACCAGGCACATAAACCAATGGAACAGGATAGAGATTCCGGAAGCAAAGCCTCAATTCCTCAACCAACTCATCTTTGACAAAGCCTCCAACAACAACCACTGGGGAGAGGAGAACCTACTCAGTAAATGGTGCTGGGAAAACTGTTTGACAACATGCAGAAGATTGAAACAGGACCCCTACCTATCACCATACACAAAAATTTGCTCTAAATGGATCAAAGACCTAAATGTAAAGCCTCAAACTATAAGAATCTTAGAAAGCGTAGGAGCCACCCTTATGGAAATTGGAACTGGGAACCAATTCCTATTCAGATCTCTAAAGGCCAATACCTTAAGAAATAGGATAGACAAGTGGGACTTCACCAAATTAACGAGCTACTGCAAAGCAAAAGAAACTATCAAAAGAGCAGGGAGACAGCCCACAGAATGGAAAAAACATTTGCCAACTGTATCTGACAAAGGCCTAACATCTAGGATCTACAAGGAACTCAAACATGCTGAAATGAAAAAAACGAACAGCCCCTTTAAAAAGTGGGTCAATGACATGAATAGATACTTCTCAAAAGAAGATATACAGGCAGCCATCAGACACAGGAAAAAGTGCTCAGTCTCAGTCATCATCAGAGAAATGCAAACCAAAACCACATTGAGACACCACCTAACCCCTGTAAGAATGGCCATCATTAATAAAACAAACAACAACAGATGCGGTGAGGATGTGGAGAAAAAGGAACGCTACTACACACTTATGGGAATGCAGACAAGTACAACCTCTTTGGAAGACAGTGTGGCGATTTCTGAAAGAACTAGATATTGACTTTCCATATGACCCAGCAATTCCCCTATTGGGAATATACCTGGATGAACTCAAATTATTCTATGAAAAAGATACCTGCACACATTTGTTTGTTGCAGCTCTATTCACAATAGTAAAAACATGGAACAAACCATGTTGCCCATTGAAGCTGGACTGGATAAAAAATATGTGGTACATATACACAATGGAATATTATGTAGCCATAAAGAAGGACAAATATATGGACCTTGCAGCAACTTAGATGGATTTGGAGTCAATCATACTCAGTGATTTGTCACATAAAAAAGAACTGATTTCCATATGTTCTCACTCATAAGCTGACCTTGAACAATTATAATGCTATAAGAAAGTGATTGGCAGTAGTGGAAAACTGTCAGGGGAGGGGGTGGGATTGGCAGTTAAGGGAAACTGCTAGGGGAGGGAGGGGCATACCTCATCAACAAGGGTACCTGTATGATCAATGTTTATATACCTAACCCTGAATTGTACCCCACATCTTACAATAAATAATAATAATAATTAAAAAATTAAAGTCATACAATATATGCTCTCTGATTATAATAAAATTAAACTGGAAACCAATAACGGTAAGGTCTCTGGAAAAATCAACTTAGCCATGTGAAATTTGAAACAATACAATGTATTGAAATCAAACAATACACTTTTATATGACACATGGCTAAAATAAGTGGTTTCAAGGAAAATTGCAAAATGTTTTGAATTGAATGAAAATAAAAATAAGACCAAAATATTTGAAATGCGGCTAAAGCAGTGCTGATAACACTAAGTACTTATGTTAGAATAGAAGAAAATGTTCAAATAAATAATTAGTATTTTCCACCTTAAGAAACTAGAGGAAGAAAAACAAATTTATCCCAAAGTATGAAGAAAAATATATTATACAGATAAAAGAAGAAATTTCAAAATTGAAAACAAAAAACATCAACAAAGTTGACAAACTTCTAGTGGATTGATAAAGAGAAAAAAGAAAAAAGATACAAATGACCAGTATCAGAAATACAAACAGGAATATCCCAAAAGACCTACAGAAATTTGAAAGGATAATAAGAACAAAATGCAAAAAATTTTATGCCCATAAATTTGGCAACTTAGAAGAAACAGACAAATTTCTTGAAAGCCAAAATCTACTAAGTCTCACTCAAGCAGAAATACAAAAACGTATCAGCCCCATCCTATATCTATTAAGGAAACGGCATTCATAGTTAAAAACTATTCAAAGATGAAAATTTGAGGCCCACATGGCTTTACTGGTGAAGCTTATCAAATAGATAAGGAAAAAATTATACCCATTCTACACAATCAGTTATGGAAAATAAAAAAACAAGGGAACATGCCCCAAGACATTGATGGTCAGGACTCCTCTGAGACCAAAATCAGAAAAAAAAAATACAGTAAAATTAAAAAACTTTGTCCTTGCAAACATAAAATAGATATAAATATAGTCTACAAAATGTTAGCAAATTTAGTCCAAAATGATTTAAATAGACTAATACATCATGATGAGGGTGATTTAATGTGGGAATGCAAGGCTGGTACAACTTTTGAAAGGTAATCAATTTTATTCACCATATCAATAAACTACTGTAAATCATGTGATATGTGAGGGAGGACCCCTCTCCAATCAAAAATTAACTTTTTGAGGGTGATCCCCATGTAGTACACTTGGAATTTTTTTTTCCAGATCAAACCGTCAACCAGTTTTTATCTGAAAGTTGAGAAGGTTGAATCACAGTTTGCAGAAGAAACGGTCCTTAGTTGTGGCAGACAGGTGACTGGTCCTTCCCCCCATGACAACACACCTGCCCACACCGTGCTGAGTATTCAGCGGTTTTTGACCAAAGACACATGACCCCTATGCCCCACCCAACCTACTCACCTGACCTCGCCCTGATCCACTTTTGTATTTGCTGTTTCCCCGATGAAAGAAGTTTTCAAGGGAAAACATTTCGCCATATGAAAGAGGTGAAACAAAAACTGACAAAAGCACTAAAAGGCATCACAATCGATGAATTCAAAAATTGTTTTGAGCAACGAAAAAAGCATCTCCATAGATGTATTGCATCAAATGGAAAGTACTTTGAAGATGACTGAAGTTTAAACATGTAAGAGTACACAAATTTTTTTTACAAATAAATTCGTTTTTTGGGTCCCCCTTGTATAGGTACATAAAAATATTTGCAAAATATCCAGCAGCCATATAAGATTAAAAGTCTCAACATTCTAAGAAAATAAAACTTCTTCAATCTGATAAAAGTTTCTATGAAAAGCCAAAATTGACATAGTACCAACAACAGAAAAAAATAAGAGTATTCTCATCATTTCTATTAAACACTATACTCTAAGTCCCACACAGTAATAAATGGCTAGAAAAAATATGTCCAGACTGGAAAGAAGTAAACATGTCTGTATTTATAGATAACTTAATAATTACACAGAAAATTCTATGGAATCGACAAAAGAGGTCATTGAGACTAATAAGAGGTCTAGCAAGGTGCAGGATGTAAGGTAAATATGAAAAAATCAGCAGTAGTACTGTGTACTAGCAATGAACACTCAGGCATTTATTATTTTAAACATCATTTTCAATAATATCAAAAATATGAAATATTTAAGGATGAATTCAGCAAGAGATATTAAAGATCTGTACATTTGAAATTGCAAAACATTAATGAAAGAAGTGTAAATCGAGATTTACGCTCATGAGTCAGAAGACTCAATATTGTTAAGACAAACATTAGCCACAAACAGATCTATATATTCTACCCAATCCCATTCATAATCTCAGCAGGCATTTTCATAGAAATGGACAAACTGATTCTAAAATGTATAAAGAAATACAAAGGAAATGTAATAGCGAAAAACAAAAACCAAATAAGCCCTATATATTGAAAAATAAGAACAATGTTGAAGGACTTAAAGTATCTAAGTTTAAGATTTATTACAATTCAATAGTAATAGTGACCACGTGATACTTGTAATAAGATAGACAAGTAAGTCAATAGAGAAAAATAGAGATTCCAGAGATAGATCCATATATATATGGTCAGATGAATTTCAAAAACAAAAATATGATATTACATTTCAATATGGAAGTACAATAATTTCAAAGTAAATAAAAATTTCAAAAAGAAAAAATCTTGTGCAAAAACTAAAATTGACACTTCATATCACATACAAAAAAAAATTTACTCAAGACAGCTCGAAAAATATATATAATTAAAAAAGAAAGACTGAGCTCGGTGGCTCAGCCTGTAATCCCAGCACATTGGGAGGCCGAGACGAGTGGATTGCCTGAGCCCGCGGGTTTGAGACCAGCCCGGGCAACTTGGCGAGACCTCGTCTCTACAATAAATCAAGAATTAGTCGGTTGTGGCAGTGCACACCTGTAGTTCCAGCTACTTGGAAGCCTGAGGTGGCAGGATTGCTGGAGACCTGCAGGTCAACACTGGGGTGGCTGCGAGTGTGCCACTGCACTCCAACCTGGGTAACAGTGAGACTCCAACTCAAAAAAAAAAAAGAAAAAATTAACTCAAAATAAGTCATAGCCTTTTAGTGTAAGCACAAAAATGGCAAATCTTCTAGAAAAAACACTGAGTAGAAGATTTGAGTTACTTTGAGTTAACAATTTTTTAAATGCAACACAAATATTCTAAAATTTAAAATAAAAAATCAATAAATTGAAATGTAACAAACAAAATGTTTCTACTCTTCAAACAATACTGTTTTAAAACTGAAAAGATAAGCAGAGACTGATAGAAAATGTTTGCAAAGCATATAGTCAACAAAGGACTTACATTAAAAATAAATAGCCCGGCTCGGTGGCTCAGCCTGTAATCCTGCGCCTTTGGGAGCCGAGGTGAGTGGATTGCCTGAGCCCGAGGATTCGAGACCCGCCTGGGCAACTTGGCGAGACCTCATCTCTACAATAATTCAAAAACTAGC
>NW_007253744.1:163519-170692 GCF_000164805.1 Carlito syrichta | reverse complement strand
CTCCAACTCAAAAATAAATAAATAAATAAATAAATAAATAAATAAATAAATAAATAAATAAATAAATAAATAAATAAATTTCCTAACAATGACAGGAAGACAAAGAACCAGATTTTTTCATTGGCACACAATTTCAACAGATGAAACATCAAAGAAGATAAACAAATGCATGCCCAAATTAGCACATAAAATTATGCGTAAGAGCATTGGCAATTAAGAAAATGCAAATTAAAGTCACAAAGGCATATGACTTCACATATATTACAATAACTAAAAATTTTTTTTAAAGACTTGTAATGTCAAATGTGGGTGAGAAACTGGAGCCTTTTCTCATACACTGATGCTGGATATGTGAAATGGTACAACAGTTTGATAATTTCTTAAAACCCTGCATACAATCCAGATGTTCCACTCCTATTTATTTACCCCAGAGAAATGAAAGCATATGTTCATAGAAATATTTTTACACAAATTTTCATAGTAGCTTTATTTGTAATAGCCACAAACAGGAAATATCTCAAGCTTCCAACAACAGATGAGAGGTTAAACATTTTGTAGTATTTATATCATGAAATACTACTCAAGTATAAGGAAAATAATTTATTATTACACGCCACAACTTGGAAGAACCTCATCATAATTTTGCTGGGTGAAGGTAACCAGGCAAAAAGAGTATGATTCTATCATTTCATTTCTATAAGATTCTTGAAAATTCACTCTATAAGGACAGAAAGCAGATTAGTGGTAATCTTGGAAGGATAAGAGTGAAGGCTTGCAAAAAGGCATAATGAAGCTTTTGGGAGGTGTTGATGGTTTGAGGGGTGTGTACATATATCAAAAGTCATTAAATTATACACTTTAATTGTTTGGTTTACTCTTTGTCAACCATACCTCAATAAATTTGTAAAGCAATATTCTAAATTTCTTCTGCTCCCACATGACTGCACCCATTTTCATGTTTATTAGCAATGAATGTTAGTATCTGTTTCCTTAGACTGAGAACTGGAAAATTTTCTTCTGTAAAGAGCCAGACATTTTAGGCATTGTCAGACATATGGTTTACGTTGCAAACATGTTTGCCATTGTACCGTTCCAATAAAACTTTATTTTCGAACAAGCAAAGGGCCAGACTTGTGGACCAAACCCTGACCCATACACTATCCGTCATTTGACGTTATTAGGCTTTTAAACTTAGTATAAAATGTTTTTTAAAAGGTACTTTTAATTTTAATTTGCATTTTATGATAATTGTGATTGAACTGATTTCTCATGTGTATTGCTTACCTCATAAAATATTACTTTAGGATCGGGGGTACATATGAAATTTCTTACATGGATATATCGTGAGATGTTGAGATTTGGACTTCTAGCCCTCTTTTGAAGTTCCCAGTTTCTATTATTTTCATATCTGTATCCATGTGTACACATTGTTAAGCTCCTATTTATAAGTGAGAACAAGCAGTATTTTATATTCTGTTTCTAAATTATTTCACTTAGGATACTGATCTCCAGCTCCATTCATGTTGCTGCAAAGGACACAATTCCATGCCCTCCTATGGCTACATAGTGTTTCATGGTGTATATATGCCATATTTTTTTAAACCAGTCAACTGCTAATGAGCACAGGTTGATTTCATGACTTTTCTCTTGTGAATAATACTGCAATAAATGTACAAGTGAAAGCTTCTTTTGATAAAATGATTTCTTTTTCTTTGGGTAGGCACTCAGTAGTGAGTTTGCTGGGTCAAATGGTAGTTCTAGTTTTTAGTTGTTTGAGAAATTTCCAAACTCCTTTCATACGGGTTGAACGAACTTAAATTCCCACCAACTGTGTATGTGCTCCCCTTTCTCCACATTCTCACCAACATCTGTTATTTTTTTACTTTTTAGATTTTTTGAATGTTCAGATCCTAGGGGGTACATGTGTAGATTTGTTGTATAGGTATATTGTGTGATGATGTGGTTCAGGCTTCTATTGAGCCCATCACCCAGGTCATGGACATGGTACCCAATGGTTCGTTTTTCAATCCTTACTCCACTTTCTCCCTCTCCTCTTTAGGAGTGCCCCAGCATCTGTTGTTTCCATTCTTGTGCCCGTGTATATTCAGTATTTAGCTCCCATTTATTAGTGAGAACATGTGGTATTCAGTTTTCTGTTTCTGTAATAATTTGCTCAGGACTATGTCCTCTAGCTGCATCCATGCTTCTGCAAAAGACATAATTTTGTTCTTTTTTACAGTTGTGTAGTATTCCATGGTGTACATGTACCACCTTTTCTTTATCCAATATACTGCTGATGGGCACCGAGGTTGATACCATGTTTTTGCTATTGAGACTAGTGCTGCAATAAACATGCAAGTGCGGGTGTGTTTTTGGTAGAGTGATTTGTGCTCATTAATTTTTTTCTTTTTATTTATCTATTTATTTTTAGTTCTTTGAGATATCTTCAAACCACTTTCCACAGAAATTAATAGAATCATACAGAATCATTTTACCTGTGAAGAGAGACATTTCTTCCTCTTTTCCTATTTGGATACCATTTCTTTCTTTCTCTCCTGATTGCTCTGGCTAGGACTTCCAGTGCTATGTTGAATAGAAGTAGTGAGAGTGGGCATCCTTGTCTTGTTCCAGTTATTATGGGGGATGCTTCCAACTTTTGCCAATTAAGTATGATGTTGACTGTGGGTTTGATATAGGTGGTCTTTATTGATTTGAGAAATGTTCCTTCAATGTGTAGGTGTTTGAGAGTTTTTATCAAGAAGAATGCTGGATTTCATGTTTAGAACTCCCTTAAACATCTGTACTAGACCAATGTTTAGAAGATATTTTCTTTTAGGATTTTTGCAGGTTCAAGTTTTATATTCAAGTCTTTAATTCATCTTGACTAAATGTTTGTATATGGCAAGAAATAGGGGTCTAGTTTCATTCTTCTGTGTATGACTAGCCAATTTTCTCAGTACCATTTATTGAATAGGGTGTTCTTTCCCCATTGACTATGTTTTTTTTTACTTTATCCAGTATCAGTTGGTTGTAATTATGTGCCTTTATTTCTGGATTCTCTGTTCAGTTCCGTTGATCTATGCGTCTGCTTTTGTGCCTGTACCATACTGTTTTGTTTACTATAACTTTTTAATGCACTTTAAAGTCAGGTAATGTGATGCTTTCAGCATTGTTGGTTTTGCTTAGAATTGCTTTAGCTATTTGGTCTTTTGATGATTCTATACAACTGTTAGAATTTTTAAAATAATTTTGTGAAAAATGACCTTGAAAATTTTATAGGAATTGCATTGAATCTGTAGGTATCTTTAGGAAGTATAGTCGTTTGGATGATACTGATTCTTCCTATGCATGAACATGGGGTGTTTTTCCATTTATTTGTGTCATCTATGATTTTTTTTCAACAGTGTTATGCAGTTCTTTTTGTAGAGATCTTTCACCTTCTTTGTTAAATTTTTTTTCATTTTGTTTTTTAAATTTAAATTTCAGAGTTGAGGTGAGGATTTACTAAATAAGTTGCATGCAGGTGAAGTTTGGACTTCTAGTGGGCCTTCTCTACCCCTGATACTGTACCTTATACCAAGTATGTTGCTACATGTCTCTCATCCCTCCTGCTTTCCTCCCTCCCCTAGCAGTGTCCAATGTCTGCCAATCCCATCCTTGTGCTCATGCGACCAGTTACTAGGCCCACTTATGAGTGAGAACATTCAGCCTTCAGTTCTTTGTTTCTGTGATAGTTCACTTAGTATGATGGTCTCCAGCAGGATCTATGTTGTTGTGGAGGCCATGATTTTGTTCATCTTTATGGTGCATAATATTTCATCATGTATATGTGCCAAATTTTCTTTATCCCATCTACATTGGTGGACATCTGGGTTGGTTCCATGATTTTGCTATTGTGAATAGTGCTGCAATGAACATACGTGTGTGCAGGTGTCTTTTTGGTAGAGTAATTTATGTTCCTCTGGGTGTATTTTCAGAAGAAGGATTAATCAATCATATGGAAGCTCAGGTTTTAGTTTTCTGAGAAACTGCCATAGTACTTTCCATAAGGTTGAACTAGCTTACATTTCCACCAACAGTGTAGACACAGTCCTTTTTCTTCACAGCCACACCAACTTTTTGTTTTTGACTTTTTAATGATAGTCATCCTTACCAGTGTCGGATAATATCTAATTGTAGTTTTGATTTGCATTTCTCTGATGATTAGTGAGGCTGAACATTTTTTCATATGTTTGTTGGGCTGTTTGAGTGTCTTCCTTTGAGAAGTGCCTGTTCATGCCCTTTGCCCACTCTTTAAAGTTGTTATTTTTTCCCCTATCAACTCATTTGATTTCCTTGTAGATCCTGAATGTTAGACCTTTGCCAAACTTACAACTTTCAAATATTTTTTACCATTATGTGCGTTGTCACGTTACTCTCTTGATGGCTTCTTTTGCTATGCAAAAACTTTTCAGTTTAATAAGGTCCCACATGTCAATCTTAGCTTTTGTTGCATTTGCTTTTGAGGACTTGGTCTTGAATTCACTGCCTACTCTGATATTCAGGAAAGTGTTTGTAAGTTTTTTTTCTAAGATTCCTACAGTTTGAAGTTTTATATTTATGTCCTTGAAGGATTTTGTGTTGGAGATAGGTAGAGGTCCAGTTTCTTTCTTCTGCACATGGACAACCAATTATCTTAGCATAATTTACTAAATGTAATCTTCGTTTTCCTATGTTTGTTTTTGTCAGTTTTACTTAAGATTAGTTGGTTGAGGGTCTATTAATTTATTTCTGGATTGTCTGTCCTGTTCCATTGGTTCATATGTCTATTCCTGTACCGGTACCATGTTGTCTTGCTTACTGTAGACTTGGTAGCCTTGTAATAAAGTTTAAAGTATGGAAGTGTGATGCCTTCAAGTTTGTTCCTTTTGCTGTGGATTGCTTTAGCTATTTGGGCTCTTTAGTGCTTTTATATGAATTTCTAGGTTGTCTTTTCTAGGTCTGTGAAAAAATGATGTTGGCAATTTGATAGAGATTGTATTGAATCTGTAGATTGCCTTGGGTAGGATGGACATCTTGGCATTATTGATTCTTCCAGTACAAAAGCAAATTTTTTTTAAATTTGTTTGTGTCATCCTTGATTTCTTTGAGTAGTTTTTTGTAGTTCTTTTTTTAAAAGTTCTTCGTTTCTTTGATTAGGTGGATGCCAAGGTATTTGTGTGTGTGTGTGTGTGTGTGTGTGTGTGTGTGTGTGTGTGTGTTATGAATGGAATAGTGTTTTTTACTTAGTTCTCAGTTTGCTTGTTGTTGGTGTATAGAAATACAACTGTCTTTTGTTCATCAATTTTGTACTCTTAGACTTTACTGAAGTCATTTTTCAGTGTGGAAAGGTTTTTGAAAGACTCTCCATGGTATTTTTAGATATAGAATCATATCATCTACAAATAGGGATAACTTAAATTTCTCTTTTCCTATTTGAATATTCCTTATTTCTTTCTCCTTCCTGATTACTCTGGCAAGAACGTCCAGTACTATGTTGAATAGGAGGGGTAAGAGTAGGCATCCTTCCCTGAGGGGGGAATGCTTCCAGTTTCTGCCCATTAAGTTGGTTGCAGGTTTGTCATAGCTGGCTGTTATTGTGAGGAATGTTTCTTTGGTGAGTAGGTGTTCCAGGATTTTTTTTTTATCAAGAAGGGATTCTCTATTTCATTGAATGTTTTCTCTGCATCCAATGAGATAATTATGTGGTTCTTGGTTTTACACCTGTTTATGTGATGGATCGTGTTTATAGGTTTACATATGTTGAACCAGCCCTGTATCTGGGAATGAAATCCACCTGATCATGGTAAATGATTCTTGAAATGTGTTATTGATATGATTTGTTAGAATCTTGTTGAGAACATTTGTATCTATGTTCATCAGAGAAATTTGCCTGTAGTTCTCTTTCCTTGTTGGGTCTTTGCTATTTGGAGTATTAGGATGACATTGGCTTCATAGAATGAACTAGAAAGAATTCCTTCCTTCTCGATTGCCTAAAATACTTTCAATAAGATTGATATCATCTCTTTCTTGTACATCTTGTAGAATTCAGATGAGAAGCCATTTGGTTCACGAATTTTTTTTTTTTTTTTTGGATGGGGAGGTTTCTTATAACTGATTCAAGTTTTTGGACTGTTATTGATATTTTTAAGGTTTCAATTTCTTCCTGTTTCAACCTTGGGTGGTTATCTGATGACAGGAATTTCTCCATTTTCTCTAGATTTTCTTGTTTATTTGCATATAGGTGTTCATAGTAACCTCTGAAAATCTTTTGAATTTCTCCAGAGTCAGTTGTAACTCACCTTTTTCATTTCTAACTGTGTTTGTTCAGACTTTCTCTCTTTTTTCGTGTTTTTGTCCTTCCAAAGAACCAACTTTTTATTTCATTGATTCTTTCTATGATTTTTAAATTCTATTTCACTCAACTGTGGCATTATTTTAGTAAACTTAATCTTTCTACTAAATTTAGGATTGAATTGTTCTTGCCTTTCCAGTTCCCTTAAGTGTGATATTAAGTTGTTTACTTGAGATCTATTTTCTTGATATGTGTTGCTATCTTCCCTCTCATCACAGATTTTGTGGTATCCCAGAGGCTTTGATATGCTGTGAATTCATTTTCATTTGTTTCCAGGAATCTATTTTTGCCTTGATTTCTCTGTTAACTCCAAAGTCACTCAGAAGCATGTTGTTTAATTTTCATTTATTTGTGTGTTTGAGGGGGGTTCCTGTTGGTGATGATAATTGTTTTTATTCCATTGTAGTCTGAGAAGATGTTTGGTGTTATTTCAACCTTTTGAAATTTGTTCATTCTTGATTTATGCCTGAGAATGTGATCAATCTTGGAGTATGTTCTATGTGTTGAAGGGTAGTATGTATACTCTGTGGTTGTTGGGTAAAGTACTCTGTGGATTCTTTTAGATGCAACTTATCAAGTGTTCAGTTAAAAATCCAGATTTTCTTGTAATTTTTTACATCCATAATCTGTCTAAGGCTGTAAGTGGGATATTAAAATCTCTGACTAGAATTGTATGGGTGTCTATGTTCAAGTAGGGATTACTTTTTATTTTTTATTTTTATTTTTGCTTCCTTGCCTTCTCTTTTTTTTAATCAATATTTTTTATTATGATGTTGTGGGGTACAGTTAAGGGTTAGGTA
>NW_007253744.1:126648-163490 GCF_000164805.1 Carlito syrichta | reverse complement strand
ATTGGATGTTCAAGGTCCATTATATGAGTGAGAACATGTGATACTCGGATCTTTGTTTCTGTGAGAGGTCACTCAATATTATAGACTCTAGTTCCATACAGGTTGCTGTGAAATTCATGATTTTGTTCTTTAAGGTTCAATTAACCAACAAGTAATATCCATCTTAAATATATATGCACCCAACATAGGAGCACTCAGAGTCATAAAATAATTCCTATATGGAATACTACGCAAGTAGGGATTATTTTATGACTCTGAGTGCTCCTATGTTGGGTGTATATATATTTAAGATGGATATTACTTGTTGGTTAATTGAACCTTTTTATCATTATGCAATGTTTTTTCATGTCCTTTTTAACTTTTATTGGTTCAAAGTCTGTTTTGTCTGATATATGAATAGCTACTCTTGTTCATTTTTGTTTTCCATTTGTCTGGAAGCTCTTTCTCCAGCCCCTTACTTTGAGCCTGCTGGTGCCCTTTGCAGTGAGAAGGGTTTCCTGAAGGCAGCAAAATTTTAGATCATTTAAAATTTCAGTTTGCTACTCTATGCCTTTTGAGTGGCATGTTCAGTCCATTTACATTCAAATTAAGTATTGCTATGTGAGAGTTTATCCTATGATGATGCTATTAACAGGTTGCTTTGCTTTTTATAAGGTTTTGTGGTTGATCTGTATGGCCTATTAACTGTGTGCTTGCTTTTGCTTTTGCAATGGGTTGAAATATTCTTTCATTTCTGTGCTTTGAAATTTCTTAAGCAACTCCAGAAGGGCCGGTCTGGAGGTGCAATATTCTCTTAGTGACTGGTTGTCTGAGAAGGATTTTAATTCGTCTTCATTGATTAAGCTTAGATTGATGGGGTAGGAAATTCATGACTGGAATTTCTTTAAAAAAATTAAAGTTGGGGAATCCAGACCCTTCAGCTTGCAAGGTTTCTACTGAAAAGTCTGCTGGAATTCTGATGGATATTTTCTGGTAGGTGGTCTGTCCCTTCTCTCTAGCTGCCTTTAGGCTTTTTTCTTTTATGCTTACTTTGTGGAGATGGGTTACTATGTGTCCTGGAGATGATCTTCTCATGTAATATCTTGCAGGAGTTCTCTGGATATTTTGCATTTGGATAACTACTTTTTTAGCGAGATAGGGAAAATTTTCTTGGATGACCTTTTGGAAGACTTGTTCCAGAGTGTTCTCAGTTTCCCTTTCTGTCCTAGGGATGCCAGACAGCTGTTAATTTGGTCTTTTTATGTAACTTGAACCTTTCATGGACTTCATTCATTCTTCTTGTGGCTTATTTCCTTGTTTTTGTTATACTGGCTTAGTATAATAGTTTGATTATCAAGCACTGAGATTATTTTATCTGCCTAGACAATTTTACTGCCTAGGCCTGTCATTGTTCTTTGAAATTCCAGGAAGGAATTCTTCACTTCCAGAATTTCAAATTGGGCCTTTCTTATATTGACCAGCTCAGATTTTATTTTCTGCACTACTTTTTGTTGCCTTGGTGATCTCTGTTACATCTTCTCCTAGTTTTCCTTGACTGTTTTTGCCATCTATAGTCTTTCATCAGGGACAGGTCATTTTGAATGAGTTCCATTTCTTGGGGTCTGGGAGGACCCTTTGTGGGTGATGCCTCATTAGGGCTTTGGGGATTGCCAGTGTTTGTCCCCAGTTCTTTCTCATCTACAAGAACCAATTCTTCTCTTTATTATTTTTTGTTGCCATTGTTTTTAGTTAGATATGATTGCTACTGTTGGGGTGACATTTTGTGATATTTACATTCCACAGGATGCCCCCCTGTTGTGTTGTACTTCCTTTTCCACTGTAGGTGATAGTCTGTGAGGGTCTGACCATTGTGAGTCCTCCTACTCTTCTGGCTCTAGCTGCCCCAGGGCCTTTTATGCCATTCAAAAGACTTCACACAGGGAGAGAGGTGCCCCACACTGGCACCTCTAGCTCTCCTTCTTCTGCTAGGGAACTGTAAGAACTCAAAGTGGCTTTTCATTGCAAAGTTTTTCCTGCAGGCCAGGACTGGTCAGACTGTATTCCGATCCTCAATTGTGAGCACTCTGTTGCCCAGAAACAGTTTTGTGGGGAAATGGGGGCTATTAGGAACTCCTCTTAACTCTTCCTCCCCTGCTAGAGGCCAATCTGCATCCAGAACTCAAAAGCAGCATAATCTGCCATAGCTTGCTTCAAACTGGTACTGCCTGGTGCTATAAAACTTGCCCTTGGGGTAAGTGAAGTCAGTAGGGGATCTTTCTTGGCCTGGGAGCTGGCTACCAAGTGCTGCCCATGGGTACAAGATCTCAGAGGTTGATTGGCTGTAGGCATTCAGATCTCAGATGGGTTTCTAGCTCCACATGGGCTTTAGCAGCATGCCACTGTGCCATATCAAGGCTGCTTCCCATGTGGAACTGGAGTCCTGTGTGAGTGGGGGATGAGAATCTTCACAGACCATGTCAGTCAGTAACAAGCACCCAGCTCCATTTTCCTGCAGTCACCTCCTCTCACATATATGAATGCATTGTGATTCTGATGTGAGCCTGGTGGGAATGGGGCCTCATGGCCCCAAGGGCAGCCAGCCACTTTCTCTCCTCCTCACTCCCTGTGTGTTCCAAGAGTCCTCTGCAAGATGTGAGGTACATCTTCCATCTCAACCTGCTCAAATTCTGAGGAAAGGTCACTGGCTGCTGGTGCTGTCCTTCTTTGTCTGCTTTACAAGAGAGGTGGTGGTTGGCTACTTCTAGGTGGCCATCTTGGATCTGTCCCTCAGTTAAATATATTTCTAGGTATTTTATTTGTGTGTGTGTGTGTGTGTGTGTGTGTGTGTGTGTGTGTGTGTGTGTTGATTATAAATGGGACTGGATTCTTGATTTTGTTCTCAGCTTGAGTATTTTTGGTGTTTAGAAATGCTACCATTTTGTGCATTAATTTTGTATTCTGAAACTTTACTGAAGTTGTTTATCAGGTCTAGGAGTCTTTGGACAAATCTACAGGGTCTTTCTAGTTATAAGATCATGTCATCAGCAAACAGATAACTTGACTTCTTGTTTCCAATTTGGATGTCTTTTATTTTTTTCTCTTGCCTCATTGCTCTGGTCAGGGCTTTCAGTACTATGTTAAATAGAAGTGGAGATAATGGACATCTATGTCTTGTTCCAGTTCTTAGTGGGAATGCTTCCAACTTTTTTCTAAGTATAACTTTGGTTGTGGTTTTATCACATATGGCCTTTATTATGTTAGAGTATGTTACTTTTATGCCTAGTTCATTAAGGGATTTTATCATGAAGGAATCTTGGATCTTACCAAATGCTTTTTCTGCCTCTATTGAGATAATTATATGGTTATTGCTTTTTAAAACAATTTATTTGGAGAATCACATTTGTGTATGTCAAATTATCCATTTATCTCTGGTATAAAACCTACCTGATTATAATGAATTATTTTTTTGATGTGCTGTTGCATTTGGTTTGCTAGTATTTCATTGAGGATATTTGTGCCTATAGTCATCAGGAATATTGGTCTGTCTTTTTCTATTTTTCCTGTGTCCTTGCCAGATTTTGAAAACAGTATGATGCTGGTTTTGTAGAATGCAGTAGGAAGGAATCCTTTCTCATTGATTTTTTTAGAATAGTTTTAGTAAGATTGGTGCCTGCTTTTCTTTTTCTTTTTTGGTGTAATTCATTTGTGAATTCATCTGGTCCTGGGCTTTTTTTGGTTAGTAGATTTGTCATTACTGATTCAGCCTAATATTTCATTGTTGGTCTGGTCAGGATTTTAATTTTTTGTGAACCAATCTTGGTTGTATGTTTTCTGGAATTTATGCACTTCCTCTAGTTTTTTTTTAGTTGATGCACATAGTCATGTTTTTTATCTTTTTTATTTCTGTGGTATCAGTTGTAATGTCACCTTTATCTTTTCCATTTATCCTTATAGGAATATTCTCTCTTTTTTTCCTGGTTAATCTAGTTAGTAGTCCATCAATTCTGCTTATTATTTCCAAGAACTGACATTTTGTTGATCCTTTATATGATTTTTTTTTTTTGTGGTCTCTATTTCATTTAGTTCTGATTTGATCTGTTATTTATTTTCTTCTGCTAGCTTTGGGTTTGATTTGTGCATGTTTTTATAGTTTCTTGTGATGTGACATAAGGTTGTTTATTTGAGATTTTTCTCTTTTGGTTGTAGGAATTTAGCATTACCAACTTTCATCTTGAGGAGTCAGGAAGATGGCATCTGAACCAGTCAGACTATGTGACTCCCAGTGTGCAAGAGTGAGTGTATGAAAAATTTTGTGTGCATGCTGTTGAGTGAGTGGGCATGTGAGTGACTGACTGAGTGAAAGCTAGGGAGCTAGTGGCTAGGGCTCTTCAATTGTAACAGCTGGTGCTGCAACTGCTGGGCTTGGACCCTAATGATTCCCGGGACACAGAAGCCAAGCACCATTTTTTTAAAATCAAAAAATTCCTTCCTGGGAAGAAAATGCTGGGAGAGACTGACTAAATGAGGGCTTGTGAGAAGGTGGTCAGGGCCCTGATGCAACAGATGGTGCTGCAGCTTCCCTGCTTGATCTCTGGTTCTTCCCAGGTTGCAGAAGTTGAGAGACATTTTCTTTTTTAAAATGGACAAAAGTTTTCCTGTGAAGAAGCAGCAGGGAGAGACCATGCCACAGGCTCTGCCTCACCACTGTAACAGGAGAGACAACAGGCTCCAGGCTTTGCCTCACCACTTCTGTGCCTGGCAAGGCACTGGCAGTGGGGGCTGTGGAGGGAGTCCCATGGCGGACAAGAGAGACACCCTGCTGCCATCTTGAAGGTGGGGTAGGAAAGTGCTCCAGCTTGCTCACAGAGGAGCAGCAGATCCCATCTCTGTGGTTGGTGGGTCAACTACTCAGGGATTGATCATGACTAATCTGGTACTTAGCAATCATCAGGTCCCTCCGAAGGATCACAAACTTCGGAGGGACCTGATGATTGCTAAGTACCAGAAACCCCACCCCCTACTCTGATACAGCTGCAGGACAAAGGATATGGCCAGGAAAAGATGAGGAAGAACTCTAAAGAGATCAGTGGTGAGTCTGGGGCTGACTCAAACTCACTTCTCTCCAGCAATCCTCTGAATGTCAGCACACACAGCTGGACCATGACTGAGAGGGACAAACCCAGGTGGAGCTTGGACGTCAGTCACAGTAGGAGAACTCCATTCCAGGATAAACCTGCCTGGGCCACCCCCATGAGTACATACCTGGGGAAGCAAGAATCCCCCACTGGAGGAGATAACCCTGGCCATACAAGAGTGGAAGGGGAGGACTACAGCCCCACCCACCTTCACCAACCCTCCTCCTTCCCTGCTCTGGACATGGAGGAGAGAGTGAAAGAGGTGGCTCTGCAGGAGAGACCTGATTAGAGGAACAATTATAGGGCCTGCCACAAAAGGGCAAGATTTTTTATTTATTTTTAATTTTTTAAAAAGTTTTTAAAAATTTTATGCCTGTTTGTCTGTTAGTTCATCTATTTAAAAAATATTTTTCCTTTTTGCATGCATGTGTATGTGAGGGTTTGAGCTACATCTCTTCAAAATTTTTTTCTTTTATTCTTTTCTTTTTCTGTTTCTTTTTTCTCTTATTTGTTGTTTTCTGTTTTTGTGTGTGTGAATGATTGATTGTTCATCTTTCAATTTGGTTGTTGGTTAGTTTTTGCTCTTTTGTTCTTCTGTTTTTTTATTTTGATTTATTATAGTTCAAGGTGTGTGTCAATATATGTATGAGGGCTCAATCTGAATTCCTTTTTCCTCTTTTTCTTTTTTCTGGTCTTTCAGTTTTTCTTCTCCATTCACTTTGTTCTAGGCGTGTGTGTGTGTGTGTGTGTGTGTGTGTGTGTGTGTGTGTGTGTTCAGTTTTCTTGGGGTCTTTTTTTGTTTGTTTGTTTGTTTTCATTTTGCTGTTATTCAAGTTTGTTTTGGGGTATGTGTGTATGTCTGTGTGTGTGTTCAATTGTTTTTTGCATTGGTTTCTACATTGCATCACCATATAGAGTTGTGGTGCGGAGTGGGCCTCAGGGAACACATACCACAAAACAAGAACATTGTAATTTTCAAGTCGTTTCTGAATCCTAGTGTCCTATCCCCTACTTTATTTGCATTTCAAAAACTACAAGAGACAGCAAAGCTTCCCATCCACCATCCTATTTCAAAATAGAGCAAATCCAGAGCACAGATAAGGGAAGAATAGAGGGCTGAGCAAATATCAGAAGGGAAAGCCTCTCCCACTGTCACTGAATAAGAGAACTAAAGAGAAAAGTGAGAGATCGGTCACAAATGAGGAAAAATCAGAGGAACACCACAAGCAATTTCAATTGTACCAAAGAGAAAACTCCTGAAAAATCAGTCCTTGGTGTCCAAACAATGAAAATCACCAATGGATGGCCCCAGAATATGACAGGGATTAGGGAATGAATGGAAAGAGTGAATACAACACAAGAAAAACAAGATACAACACTGAAAGAACTTGCAACAGAGATTTTGGCAATAAAAAATTTCTTTTCTTTTTTTTGAGTTGGAGTCTCACTTTGTTGCCCAGACTGGAGTGCAGTGGCCAATCCTGGCCACCGCAGCCTCATCCTGCTGGGCTCCGGTGATCCTTCCACCTCAGCCTTCCAAGTAGCTGGAACCACAGGCACACACTACCATGCCCGGCTAATTTTTTTAAATTTATTGTAGAGATGAGGTCTCGCCAAGTTGCCTAGGTGTGTCTTGAACCCGCAGGCTCAGGCAATCCATTCACCTCAGCCTCCCAAAGCATGGGATTACAGGCTGAGCCACCGAGCCCGGCTAAGAATTTCATCCAGGAAACAGAAAGCAAGATGAAAGCATGAAAAATAGAATTAATCTAGCTGAAGAAAGAATCTCAGAACTTTAAGACCAGAACATGAAATTAACCAAATCTATAAAAAACATAGAAAAAGAACTCAGAAAGAAAGAACAAAGCCTACAAGAGATGTGCGATTATAAAAAAAAGTTTGAACCTATACCTGATTAGTATCACAGAAGAAGAAAGGGAAATGGTGAACAACTTGGAGTAAATATCCCAGGAGGTAATCCAAGAAAACTTTCCCTGTCTCATAAGAGATGTGATCAGTCAAGCACAAGAAATACAGAAGACCCCCCACTAGACATCAAATGAGAAGACCAACTTCTATACACAAATAATTCACTTACCCAAAGTAGGCACAAAAGAAAAAATCCTAAAGGAAGCAAGAGAGAAAGGCCAGACTAACTACTGGGGAAAATTAATCAGAATAGCAGCAGAAACACTACAAGCAGGAAGGGACTGGAGACCAATGTTCAAAGGCCTCAAAGATAAACAATTTTATCCAAGAATTTCCTATCCAGTCAAGCTCAGCTTCATCAACGATGGAGAAATAAAATCCTTCCCAAACATCCAATCCCTAAGAAATTGTGCAGTTTCCAGACAAGCTCTACAGGAGACACTTTAAAAGGTATAAAAAAACAGAAGAAAAAAAAAGAATAACCACACACTTCCCAAGAGAACAGCAGAATGCAGAATCAACAGAAAATACAGCACAACAAGAAACTTGAAAACACACACATACATCAGCCACAAGGCAAAAGAAGACAAGCAAACAAACAAAAAACTTTATAAGAACCTCATGACAGGGATAAACACACATATTTCGATAATCAGCCTGAATGTGAATGGATTAAACGTACCACTGAAAAGACACAGAATGGCAAACTGGATAAGAAACCATGACCCAATTATTTGTTGCATCCAGGAGACTCATCTCAATACAAGGGATGCACACAGACTCAAAGTTAAAGGATGTAAAATGAGATTCCAGGCAAATGGATCACAAAAGAAGGCAGGAGTCACAATCTTAACATCAGACAAAACAACGTTTAAGCTATCAAAAATTTTAAAAGATGCAAAAGGTTGCTACATAATGATAAAAGTCTCGATTTATCAATAAGAAATATCCGTCCTAAACCTATACGCAGCAAACACACGAGCACCAGCATTTACAAAGCAACTAATAAGTACACTAAAAAAATTATTATTTTTATACCAGGAGGCTTGAATACCCCCACCAACAGCCCTAGATAGATCATTGAGGCAAAAAATCAGCAAGGAATTCCAAAACATAAACTTGACACTTGACCAAATTTGCTTAATAGATACCTTCAGATCATTCCACCCAGCAACCACAGAATATACATTCTATTCATCACCACATGGAACATACTCCAAGATCGAGCACATCTTTGGCCATAAATCAAGCATAAACAAGTTTCATAAGGTTGAAATCTTGCTATGCACATTCTCAGACCACAGTGGAATAAAAATAAATATCAACACTAATAAAATTTCCCCAAAGTTCACAAAGACATGGACACTAAACAGCATAATGCTGAATAACTACTGGGTCAACACTGAAATCGAAGTAGAAATTAAAAGATTCCTGGAAACAAATGAAACTGAAGAAATATCTTACCAAAACCTCTGGGATGCCATAAAATCAGTTCTAAGAGGGGAATTTATAACTCTACAAGCACACACCAAGAAAACAGAAAGATCACAAGTAGAAAACCAAACAAATCACCTAAGGGAGCTGGAAAGAGAAGACCACCAAAACCCTAACTTTAGCAGAAAAATACTAATCCCCAAAATAGCCCAAAGCAGGACATAGAGGACAAAAATATCATAGAAAGCATCAACAAACCAAAAGCTGCCTCTTTGAAAGAATTAACAAGATTGATTGATCCCTAACCAGAATGACCAAGAAAAAGAGAGAAAAAGTCCAAATAAACACAGAGATACAAAAGATCAAATCACAACTCACCCCGAAGAAATACAAAAGATGATCAGAGATTACTGTGTACCCCTAGAAGGAACAAACTTAACCTACATGAGATGGAGGACTTTCTGACATCACACAACCAGGTTGAAACAGAAGACATTGAGACACTAAATAGACCAATAACAACCCAGAGAATTTACTCTATCATACGAAAACTACCTACAAAAAAAGCCCTGGACAGGATGACTTTCCAGCAGAATTCTACAAAATGTACAAGGAGGAGCTGATATCAACCCTATTGAAAGTTTTCCAGGCAATTGAGAAGGATGGAATTTTCCCCAAATCATTTTATGAAGCTAACATCATACTGATCCCAAACTGGGTAAAATAAAAAAAAAAAGAGAGAACTACAAGACAATATCCCTTATGAACATAGATGCAAAAATCCTCAACAAGATTCTAGAAAATAGGATCTAAAAATGCATCTCAAAAATCATCCACTATGACCAAGTAGGTTTCATTCCCAGGACAGGGCTTGTTCAACATTTGCAAGACCATAAATGTAACTAAGTACATCAACAGATGTAAAAACAAGAACCACATGATTATCTCATTAGATGCAGAAAAAGTTTTTGATAAAATCCAGCATCCTTCTTGATAAAAATCCTCAAACACCTAGGCATAGAAGGAACATACCTCAAAATAGTAAGTGCCATCTACGATAAACCCATAGCTAGCATATTGCTAAATGAACAGAAACTGGAAACATTTCCTCTGAAAACTGGAAGAAGACAAGGCTGCCCACTCTCACCCCTCTTGTTCAACATTGTGTTGGAAGTCCTAGCTAGGGCAATTAGACAAGAGATGGAAATCCGGGGTATTCAAATAGGAAAACAGGAAGTCAAGGTATCCATCTTTACTGAGGATATGATCCTATACCTTGAAAATCCAAGAGAATCTGTCAGAAATCTGCTTGCACTGATAAAGAACTTTGGCAAAGTCTCAGGGTACAAAATAAACGTGCAAAAGACAGTAGCATTCCTATGCACCAAAAACAAGCAGGCAGAGACCCAAATTAAAAGCACAATCCCATTCACAGTAGCCCTCCATAAAATAAAATACCTCGGCATCTTACTAACCAGAGAAGTGAAAGACCTTTGCAATGAGAACTACAAAACACTGCTCAAAGTAATCCAAGAAGACAGAGACAAATGGAAAAAATATTCCATGCTCATGAATTGGAGAATCAACATTGTTAAAACGTCTATCCTACCAAAGGCAATCCACAGATTCAACACAATATCCACTAAGTTACCAACATCATTCTTCTCACACCTGGAAATAACAACACAGAAATTCATATGGAAACATAAATGACCATGAATAGCTAAAACAATCCTTAGCAAAAGAAATAAAGCAGGAGGTAACACACTTCCAGACTTCAAACTTTATTATAAGGCTACAGAAATCAAAATAACCTGGTACTGGTACAAGAACAGGCACATAGGCCAATGAAACAGGACAGTGATATGAGAAGCAAAACCTCAATTTCTCAAACAACTCATCTTTGACAAAGCCTCCAACAACAACCACTGGGGAGAGAAGAACCTATTCAGTAAATGGTGCTGGGAAAACTGATCACATGCGGAAGATCGAAACAGGAACCCCACCTATCACCATACACAAAAATTAACTCTAAATGGATCAAAGACCTAAACATAAAACCTCAAACTATATGAATCTTAAAAAATGCAAGAGACACCCTTATGGAAATTGGAACCGGCAACCAATTCCTGATCAGAATCCTTAGTGCTCATACCTTAAGAAATAAGATAGACAAGTGGAACCTCATCAAACTGAGGAAACCTTTAAGAGAGCAGGGAGACAGCTGACAGAATGGAAAAAATATTTACCAACTGTACATCTGACAAAGGCCTAACATCAGGGATCTACAAGGAAGTCAAATGCGCCAAAAGGAAAAAACAAACAGCCTCATTAAAAAGTGGGCAAAAGACATGATTAGATACTTCTCAAAAGAAGATATATAGGCAGCCAACAGACACAATGAAAAATGCTCAGCCTCACTCATCATCAGAGAAATGCAAATCAAAACCACATTGAGATACCACCTAAACCCAGTAAGAATGGCTAGCACTAATAAAAGAAACAACAACAGATGCTGGCGAGGATGTAGGGGAAAAGGAATACTTCTACATTGCTGGTGGGAATGCAAACTGGTGCAGCCACTTTGGAAGACAGTGTAGCAATTTCTGAAAGAACTAGAAATTGACCTTCCATATGACCCAGCAAGTCCCCTATTGGCAGTATACCCGGAGGAACTCAAATCATTCTACAAAAAAGATATTGGTACACGTTTTTGCAGCTCTATTCACAATAGCAAAAACATGGAACCAACCATGTTGCCCAACAAAGCTGGACTTGATTTTAAAAAATGTGGCACATATACACAATGGAATATTATATAGCCATAAAGAAGGACAAACATATGGACTTCGTGGTACCTTGTATGGATTTAGAGTCGATCATACTCAGTGATCTATCACAGAAACAAAGAACAGAGTACCATATGTTCTCACTCATAAGCAGACCTTGAACAATTACAATACTGTAAGAAAGGGATTGGCAGTAGTGGGAAATGTCAGGGGAGCGGGGGTGGGATTGGCAGTTGAGGGAAACTGCTGGGGAGGGAGGGGCACAACTCATCAACAAAGGTACCTGCACAATCAACGTTTGTATACCTAACCCTGAATTGTACCCCACATCATTATAATAAAAAAATAAACTTTCATCTCAACACTTCTTTTGCTATATTCCAAAGGTTTTCCTCCATTTTCATTTTTTATGGTTGTATAATGCCTTTTTATTTTATTTCATTTTTTATTGCATTAGCTTTAGGGAATACAAATAGTTTTTGGTTACATAATTCATTGCATAGTGGCAAAGAGGTCTGGGCTGTAAGTATACCTATCACTCCCACCTATGCACATTGTACCTGAGAGGTGATTTTTGTCCCTCCTCCTCCTCCCCCAACCTTCTTCTGAGTCTCCAATATCCATTATATCATTCCCTATGCCTCTGCAGATTTTTAATTTAGCTCCCAATTTTAAGTGAGAATATGTGGTTTTTGGTTTTCTATTTCTTTGTCAGTTCACTTAGAATAATGTTCTCCAATACTATCCAAGTTGCTACATTATTTCATTCTTTTTGATAGCTTAATAGTGTTCTATAATGTATATATTCCATATTATCATTATCCACTCATCTCTTGATGGTCATTTAGGTTGATTTCACATCTTTGCAATTGTGAATTGTGCTGCAATGAACATGTGAGTGCAGATGTCTGTTTTGTATAACAACCTCTGCTCCTTTAGGTAGATACCTAGTAGTGGCATTATTGGACCAAATGGCAGACTTACTTTTAGTTCTTTAAAAAAAGTCTCCATACTGATTTCCATAGAGGTTGTATTAATTTACACTCCCACAAACAGTGTATATGTCTGCCCTTTTCACCACATCCATGCCAGCATCTATTGTTTTAAAAATTTTTTAATAAGGTCATTCTGACTGGTGCAAGGTGGTATCTTCTCATGAATTTAATTTGTATTCCCCTGGTGATTAGTGATATTGAGCATTTTCTCAAATGTTTTGGGGCTATTTGTATATCTACTTTTGAGAGATGTCTGTTCATGTCATTTGCCCACTTTTTCAATGGTGTCATTTGGTTTTTTTTCTTGCTGATTTGTTTGAGTTCTTTGTAGATTTTGGATATTAGTCCTTTGTCAGATATATTGTTTGCAAATATCTTCTCCCATTCTGCAGTTTGCCTATTTGTTCTATTGATTGTTTCTTTTGCTATGCAGGAGCTTTTTAGTTTAATTGTGTCCCACTTATTTCTATTTCTGTTGCATTTGTTTTTGGAACTTAGTCATAAACTCTTTGCCTAGACCAATGTCCAGAAGAGTTTTTCCTAGGTTTTCTTTGAGAGTCTTTATAGTTTCAGGGCTGACATTTAAGTCTTGAAGCTATCTAGAGTTAATTTTTGTATATGGTGAGAGATAGGGGTTGAATTTAATTTTTCTGCATGTGGTTATCTAATCTTTGCTGCACCATTTGCTGAATTGAGTGTCCTTTCCCAAGTGTATGCTTTTATCTGTTTTATCAAAACCAGTTGGTTATAGGTGTTTGGGTTTTTTTCTAGATCATCTATTCAGGCCTATTGGTCCATGGATCTACTCTTGTACCATCTCTGTGCTATTTTGGTTACTACAGCCTTGTAGTATAATTTGATGTCAGGTAATGTGATGCTTCCAACTTTGTTCCTTTTGCTTAGGATTGTTTTGACTATACTGACTCTTTTTTAGTTCCATATGAATTTTAGGACTTTTTAAAATTATGTGAAAAATGATATTGCTAGTTTGATAGGAATTGTGTTGGATTTGTAGATTACTTTGTGCAATATGGTCATTTTAACAATTTTGATTCATCCAATCCATGAGCATGGGAAGTTTCTTCATTTGTTTATGTCCATTATAATTTCATTCATCAGTATTATGTAGTTCTCATTGTAGAGATTTTTCACCTCCTTGCTTAAATACATTCCTAGGTATCTTAATTTTTTGGTTGCTATTGTAAATTAAATTGAGTTTTCTATTTTGGTCTCAGCTTGGTTACTATTGATGTACTATTGACTTGTGTGTGTTGGTTTTGTTTCCTGAAGCTCTACTGAATTCATATATCAAATTAAAGAGTCTTTTGAATAATATTTAGTATTCTCTAGGTATAAGATCATATCATTGGCATACAGAGATAGTTTGAGTTCTCCTTTTCCAATTTGGATATTTTTTTCTTTCTCTGGCCTTGTTGCTCTGGCTAGAACTTCCAGTACAATGTTGAATTAGAGTGGTAAAAGTGGACACCCTTGCCTTGTTCTGTTCTGAAAAAGGATATATTCAACTTTTCTCTATTTAAGATGACATTGGTTGTGGGTTTGGTGTGCATGGCTTTTATTATTTTGAGGAATATTCTCTCAATGCCTATGTTGCTGAGGGTTTTGATCATGAATTGATGCTGGATTTTATGCTTTTCTGCATCTATGGAAACGATCATATAACTTTTGCTTTTAATTCTGTTAATGTGATGAATTATGTTTATTGATGTACGTATATTGAACCATTCTTGCATCCCTGGGATAAAACCCCTTTGATTGTGATGGATTTTTAAAAATGTGTTGTTGAATTAGTTTTGCTATTATTTTGTTGAGAATTTTCACACTTATGTTCATCAGGGATGGGGTCTGTAGTTTTAGTTTTTGTTGTTTCTTTTCCTGGTTTTGGTATCCTAGTGATCCTGGCTTCATAGAATGACTTAGAGGAAATTTCCTCCTCTTCAGTCTTATGGAATAGTTTCAGTAATATTGGTGCCAGTTCTTCTTTGAATATCTAGTATAATTCAGCTGTGAATTCATCAGGTCCTGGACTTTTGTTGTTGTTGTTGTTGTAAGACTTTTAATTACTCTTTCAGTCTTGCTTGCTCATTATTAGTTTGCTCAGAGTTTCTATTTTGTCCTGATTCAAGGTTGGGGCATTGTTTTTTTCCAAGAATTTAAACATTTCCTCTAGATTTTCTAGTCTGTTTGCATAGAGATGTTCATAATAATCTCAGATTATCCTTTATATTTCTATTGTATCAGTTGTAATGTCTTCATTTTTATTTCTGATTGAGTTAACTTAAATATTTTCTATTTCTTAATCTAATTAGTGGTTTATCAATTTTGTTTCTCTTTTCAAAGAACCAACTTTCTCTATTATCTTTTGTATTTTTATTTTAATTTCATTTAATTCTGCTTTAATCTTCATTATTTTCTTCTGCTAGCTTTGAGTTTGGTTTATCTGTGTTTTTCTAGTTCCTTGAGGTGTGGCATTAGTTTGTCAGTATGTGATCTTTCAGTCTTATTAATATAATGCTTTTGCTATATTTCAGAAGTTTGGGTATATTTTGTCTGTATTTTCATTATTATTGTTTTTACATTTGCCTTAATTTTGTTGTTTACTCAAAAGTCACTCAGGAGCAAGCTACTTGGTTTTCATGTACTTGTGTGGTTTTGAGAACTGCTGTATATTTTGATTTCTAATTTTATTCCACTGTGGTCTAAGAATATACTTGATGTTTTTTATATTTTTGAACTTATTTGTTTTTGATCAAGAATATGTTTAACTTTAGAGAATGTTTCATACATAGATTAGAAAAATGAATATTCTGACACTGCTGAATAAAATGTTTGGTAGGTGTTCATTAGGTACACTTGTTCATGTCCCGTTTAAGTCCAGAGTTTCTTTGTTAATTTTCTGCTTCACTGATATGTCTAGTGTTGTCAGTGGGGTAAACTTTGCCACAATTATTGTATGACCATCTACTTATTTTCTTAGGTCTAGTAGTATTTGTTTTATACATATGGGTGCTCTGGTGTTGATTACATATATATTTAGGACCGTTAAGTCTTCTTGTTGAATTGAAAGAATTTTTTGTCATAAAATGCCTTTTTTGTATTTTTTACTGTTGTTGATTTTAAACTCTGTTTTATCTGATACAGGAATAACAACCCATGCTCTTTTTCATTTGCATAAAATATCTTCTCCTCTTTATCTTGAGCTTATGGATGTCATTACACATTTGGTGAGTCTCCTGAAAACAGCAGATGGTTGGGTATTTTTATAAATCTAATTTGCCAATCTATATATTTTAGTGAAACATTTCAGTCATTTATGTTCAAGGTTAATATTGATATATGAGGTCTTAGTCTTGTCATAGTGTTATTAGCTAGTTACTTTATTGTGTAATTATTTTTTAAGATTTGTGAACTTTATACTTGTGCTTTCATGGTAGCACATATCATCCTTTTGTTTCTGTGTTGAGAATTTTTTTTTTAATGTTTCTTGTAGGGTTCATCTAATGGTCATGAATTCCCTTAGAGTTTGCTTCTCTGGGAAAGACTTTATTTCTTCTTCGTTTATGAAGCTTAGTTTGGCAAGATATAAAATTATTGGCAGTTGTTTTTCCTTAAACAAGCCTAATAATAAGACCCCAATTTCTTCTGGCTTGTAAGGTTTCTGCTGAGAAGTCCATTGCTAGTCTGATGGGGTTTTTAAAAACACATAATTTGGCCCTTTTCTCTAACTGCTTTTAAAGTTTTTTCTTTATCATTGACCTTGGGTCATATGATGACTATATGACTTGGTGATGTTAATTTCGTATAAGTATGTCACAAGTGTTGTCTGAATTTTTTGTTTGGATGTCTACCTTGCTAGCAAAACTAGGAAAATTTTCCTGAAGTATTTCCAGATATATATTTTCAAAGTGCTTACCTTTTCTTCTTCTCTCTTAGCAATTGTATATTTGGTTGTTTTGTATAAGCCCATATTTTGTCAAGGCTTTTTCCATCTAAAAATTTATTTTTTATTTATTTTTGTCTGTCTGGGTTACATTGAAAGACCTCTCATCAAGCTCTGAAATTCTTTTTTATCTTTGATCTGGTCTATTATTGAAGATTTTTACCATATTTTGAAATTTCTTTAGTTAATTTTTCAACTCTAGAAGGTTTTTTTGTTTAGTTTTGTTTAGTTTTGTTTTGCTTTTAATACAGCTATGGTTTTTTATACCATGAATTTTTTTTCTGGTGTGTGTGTGTGTGTATGCGCGCGTGCACGCGCGTGCATGTACATTGTTTTTCAACTTTCTCTGGGATTTCTCTGAGCTTCTTTGTAATCCGTAGTTTGAATTCTTTATCTGTAACTTCAGGTTTTCATTTTGGTTAAGATTCATTAATAGAAAGCTAGTGTGATCCTTTGCAAGTGTCAAAACACTGTCTTTTTGTACTGTTGCAGTTCTTGTGCTGATTCCTTCTTATTTGAAGGAACTGCTGCCTCTAATCTTTGAATTTGCTATTATTTAGATAGGTCTTTTAAATTTGTTTTTCTTTTTTTTCCCTTGAGGGTGTGACTATGGTGCACATTGTGTGTAATTGTTTTACTTCATTTCTGACTGCTTTCAGAGGAACAAAACTCTGTATGTGTTTCTTGTTTGTAGATAACTTCTGTGTGGTGACTTTCTCAAATGCTACTTGTTATAGTGGTGCATTGAACTTATGAGCCAATACACTATCTCTTGCAGGCCTGAGCATGTGAAGCTTTTAAGAAGTATATCTCATATGCTACCACTATGCTCTTCTGACAGAAGGTCCTTGATTTGATGGTTGAGTTCAGTCTCCATTCCAGTAGGTGGTGTTTAAGAGTAAGAGCCAGCTTGCCCTTGGGTAGTCTGATAATAAGTGGAGACACCCCTCCCCCCAGCAATGAAGGATGGCATGGGGATATTGTGTAGGAGTGTGCTGAGGTCTTAGCACTAGGGAGGAGAGAAGTTGCACCAGCTCCTCATTCTAGGCAGACAGGCATATAATCTGCTTTCCTATCACACACCTGTCACAGGGTTGGCAACATTTAGTTCATGTAGACATTGTCCCTTGGCTCCTGGTCGCAGTGTGACTGGGGTCTGTAAGAATGACCTTCTGGTGGCTACTACCAAAATGGTGTTGGAACCGAGCCACTTCCCCTAGTCTACAACAGAGAGCTCTGTGGTTTGTCTGTCATCCATTGCTGGGATGCTGCCACCTGTGTAAGGAGGGGGAGGTGGAGCTCACTCTTCATGCAAGCTCATGTGGCATGCACTCACTTTCAGTGGGGGTGTAGCCACCTTCTGTTGCATTCACAACAGTGGATATGGAGAGCAGGAAATGACCACCTTTCTATATCCATTCCTGACCCCCAGTGTCATCTCCTTCAGCAATCAACACCATGCTCGCATTTTCTTTGTTTAAATGGAGACTTTGGAAGTCTGCACTTACCCCCTCCCCTAGGGTTACCCCATACCAAGGGATAGATCTCCAGGGTTCATGCAGCTCCCCAAGACCTGTTGATCCCCTATGGTTGCCGAAGTCAGAATGGGATCTGGCGTATGTTTGTGGAGAGTCTGGTGAGGTGGTAACAAAAGGGCTGAGGTTCACCAGGCGGGGCAGTGGCCCACACTGCACGCACAAGCAGTTTGATGCCCACTGTCTCAGTTCAAGCCTGAAGGGAGTGGGTACATATGTGTGCACAAGCAGTTTGATGCCCACTGTCTCAGTTCAAGCCTGAAGGGAGTGGGCACATATGTATGCACCGGCAACTTAGTGCTCTCTTTCCAAAAGTTCCCAAATCACCACAAGGAGCATTGCCCAGAATCACAAAAGCAGAGGGATTCTCCAACAATATGCTGGTTAGCAGATTGTCACAGGAATGAAGGGAGCAGAGAAGCACCTCCACCTAGGGGCTTTAAGTTCCTTAGGGGTCACTCTTTGCCAGACTCTTGTTGCTTTCCTTTTATGCACCCCAACTTCTTTCTGTGGGCACTCTAAGTCCTGGCTTTCCTTCCTTGGCTTTCCATTTGGATCATGACCATCCACTTGGAACTTTGATCTTCTTTCTGAGGCAAACTGGTATCCAACATTCCTAGACAGTCATTTGATTATGGAGTCTGATAAATCTAATGATCTACTGTTAGCAAGCTAGAGACCCAGGAAAGTTAGTGATGTAATTCTAGTCTGAGTCTTAAAGCCTGAGAAATGAAGGAGCCAATGGTATAAATCCCAGTTCAAGGGCAGGAGAAGACTGATATCCAAGCTCAAGCAGGCAGGCAGAAAGCAAACAGGCTATTGCTTATTTTGATTTTATTTTTAAGGAATTTTTTTATTCACTTTTGCACATTTTTATTCTGGAGTTTTTCTAATTTTCGTATTAATTTGTGTGAACTCTTTATTTTTGTTGTATTTATATATTATATATGTTCTGTTTAAATTATGCATATATTTTCTCCAACTTTTGTGATTTTTTTCTTTTATCATATTTTGACATAGACATATAACATTTTTCCCAATGAAAGCGGATTTTATTAAAATATATGCTATTGAAAAAATATATAATAAGGAAGGGTATACATTTAAGATAACAATCACCTGAGATCCCCTTACCCTACAGTGACAACCATAGCTATGTTAGTGACTTTCCCTTAAAATTTCTTGTTATGTATACATTTAGTAATAGATACTCTTTCAATCACTGATACTTTTTTCCCCTTTTTTTGCATCCCTTTTACTAAAATTGCACCTTCACCTTAATCCTCTCCTAAGATGACTGTTTCCCTATCTTTCTCCATGGTCACATAACCCTTTATCTACAAATACATATATGAATAACTGTTTCATTAGCAAAATTTTGTGCTTTCTCATTTATCTCTCTGCATCTACATTCATTCCTCAGTATGTGAAAAATGATCAAAGATTCTCCTGCAGTGTAGGTTTTGGGGAGGTCCTTTCTATAAACGGACAGTTTATAGAAATGAATATGTGTGTTCTTTGGTAACAGGTAGAAAACTGAGTTTTATTTATAGGTTTTTGAGATATGCAAAAGAAATGGCTTTTGTGGAAAAGAGCAATCAGTTATACCAAGGACTAAGAACACAGTTTGAGAAAGAAATTTGTATGAGAGTTATGATGGCATTTTAATGTGTGAGCACTACTAAGCTGCACTACATATACAAATGTTTCCTTTCTTATATGTTTCCAGTTAGGGTGGGCCATGCAAAAGAGTTTGGCAATATTTTGGAAAGTATAAGGGAGACAGAACCCCTTTTAAAAACGTACATTTTATTGCTGATCTGCTGACACAATTCATTGCCATAAAGCAGAAGTTGGGTCACATGTACACGTTTACCTCTGTGATGAACTCTGGAACCCTCCTCACAAAGTTCAGATGCTACAAGAGCAAGCATGGTTTTTAGCATTTACTTGTGGGATTTCAGGCTGTGCTTCCCTTCCTGTCTGCCTGTCTTATGGACATCAGGCTCCAGCATCAAATACAGATATAACATTACAGGAACTGCTTAATTAGAGTCCACACCAATTATATGATGGGTTTATTGAAGTATTCAGTGCATTTTAGTGGATAACATTTTCAACTTATGATGGGTTTATTGAGATGTAACCCCACTGTAAGTCAAGTGATTAACTTGTGTATATATGTGTGTGCGTGTCTATATATATATTTTCTTCTTTATTTTCTACTAGCCTATGTCACCCAAGGGACTCTTTTTTTTAGGCTGCACTTCTCTTTTTCATATCTATTTATCCAAAATTGGCTTTTATTTATTCTATATATCAGATTGAACACTGAAAGATACAGTAAATGGTATCAGAGTAAATGGTGGTTCCAGAAAATAAAATTTTAAAGACAAGTTCTTTGAATTGGTTCTGTGTATTCTGGAGTTATTTATTTAAATTGTTCAATTTAGAATAATTAATTACTCTTTTGTCCTGCTTCTAATGTCATTTTCTTATTTTAAAGATGTGAAGTACAATTCAGGATTAGGTATACAAGTGATCATCATACAGGCAAAGGTTGGGCCTCCCTTTGATCTCCACTTCACCTGGTTTGAGATAAGGTACACTTAATGATGTTATGTGACTCCTCCTCCCCTGGCTGTTTCTGGCAACTGCCAATCCCTTTCTAATAGTATTATGGTAAGCATTCAAAGTTCGCTTATGAATAAGAACATGTGGCACTCGTTCTTTTTTTCTGTGATAGATTACAAAGTATTATAGACTCAAAATCCATACAAGTTGCTGCGAAGTCTATGTTTGTTCTTTTTTATGGCTGTGGAATATTTAATCATGTATATGTACTACTTTTTAAAATCCAGTTCAGTTCTAAGGGGCAGCACAATTGGTTCCATGTTTTTGCTACTGTGAGTAGTGCTGCAATAAACATACCTGTGCAAGTATCTTTTTTGTAGAATGATTTGAGTTCCTCCAGATATATTCCCAGAAGGGGGATTGCTGCGTTATGGAAGGTCAATTTCTAGGTCTTTTCAGAATTGCTACACTGTTTTCCACAGAAGTTGAAATAATTTGCATTCCTACCAGCAGTGTGAAAGCATTCTCTTTTCTCCACATCCTCACCAGCATCTGTTGTTTTTTGTTTTACTTATGAGGACCATTCTTACTGGGGTTGGGTAATATCTCAATGGCGGTTTGATTTACATTTCTCTGAGGATTAGGGAGGCTGAGCATTTTTTTGTGTGTGTCTGTTGGCTGCTCCTATGTCTTCTTTTGAATTTTGCCCACTTTTTAATGGGGCTGTTTATTTTTTTACTTTCAACACATTTGAGTTCCCTGTAGATACTGGATGTTTGGCCTTTATCCAACATACAGTTGGCAAATATTTTTTCCCATTTTGTGGCTATCTTCTCACTCACTTGATGGTTTCTTTTGCTTTGGAGAAGCTTTTCCATTTAATGAGGTCTCACGTGTATATCTTCTCTCTTACGGCATGGACATCTGGGATTTTAATCAGGAACTGGTTGCCTACTTCAATTCTTTCGTCCATTTAGAGTTGAATTTTTGTGTATGGTGATAGGTAGGGGTCCTGTTAAAAACTTCTGCATGTGGTCAGCCAGTTTTCCCAGCACCATTTACTGAATAAGTTCTCCTCTCCCCAGTAGTTGCTAATGGAGGCTTTGCTGAAGATGAGTTGGTTGAGAAATTGAGGTTTTGATTCCAGAATCTCTATCCTGTTCCACCGGTCTATGTGCCTCTTCTTGTATCAATACCAGGCTACTTTGATTATTGTAACCTTATAGTAAAATTTAAAGACTGGAAGTAGTGTGATACCATCCACTTTTTTTTTAAACTGAGGATTGTTTTGGCTACTCATAGTCTTTTATTTTCCATATGAATTTCTGTATTGTCATACTAAGCATAATTTGTTCACTAATTTTCCAGTCACATGTGAAGTTATAAATCCTCAGAACTACATTCTTGAGAGGGAGAAAAAAAATGTGAGAATTTTCAATGATATCAATTAAGTTGAAAATTTTTGAAAATGTTAATCTTCAGGCAAGTACTCATTCTTAATCTTTCTGTCTCCCTGACTACAGTGGGATAGCATGTATCCAATTGCTGCATTGACAAAGTAACAGACATTGAAAGAGTTGGCCCAATGGATCCAGTGTGAATCTACTCAACTCAGTGTGAAGAAAAGATTTTTTTTTTTTAGGAAACTATGTTTATTCCCTTTACTCTCACCCTTGGATGTTAAACCTAAGTTTTACAATTCAGAGATGAGTGACTTATTTCTTGAAGTTCAGATTCAGAATATTTCATCTTCAATTGTGTTTATACAACAGTCTTCCTTAGAGACATCTGAAATGTACACTGAGGCAGAATTAAATATTGTCAACCAAGTTGGAGAAGATGAGTGTATATTTGGAACAAGGATGTTTTTGCAGTCAATGGAAGGTTGTCAGTATTTATACCACCTTCAGCTTAATCAAGAATTTTTGGAAAATGCTGGCACCAATAGGGTACTAACAGAAATGGGAAAATAGGATGTAATATGGAAAAGAAATCTAAGTGAAATGGCAATGCTACAGACAATCCAACTTGAAAGAAAGGCTCCAAGTTTTGGAAATATGAGACTATCTTTGGAGATGATCCCAGATACTATAATTCTAGAAAAATCTTTTCATATTACCTGCAAGATAACAAACTGCTTTGATAGAATAATGAAAATGATTTTGAAAGTGTATGATACAGAGTTTATTCACTGGTGTGTAAGTTCAGGAAAATATCTTGGAAAGCTGCTTCCAAGCTCATCTCTCTGCTTTACTCTAACACTCCTATCTTTAAAACAGGGCCTGCAATGTGTTTCTGGCATACAAATAACAGACAAATTATTAAAGAAAGCATATAACTATGATGATACTGTAAATGTTTGTGTAAAACCTTTCTTGGCTGAAATGAAAAGCTGTAGAAAATTTCCAATGTTATGCTTTCCAGGAAGCTTTACAGAAAGCTTTTCATAATTGTATTAGCAGTAAAATTATCAACAAACAAGAAATATAAGGGCAGATTATTTTAATTTACTACCTTTGAGCCTTTGAATGTCTTTGGAAATTAAACATTTACTGATGTAAAAAGAAATAGTTTATTTGCACCTTATAGGAAGTACTTTCTAATTCTATGCTTGCATATTTCCCAGTTTTTATGGATTTATTAAGGCCATTGTACCATTGTAAGACGTTTTAAAGAATTAGGTCACCATTTTTAAATGATTATACCTGCTTTATAGAAATCCTTAATGGAATTTGACACTTCCTGTTTCAATAATACTGGTATGGAGAAAATATAAAGTCTCAGAAGTAATTTGATATTTTAATTTAAATAATTATTATAGTTTATTTGATATGATTTCAACTTGATTCCTTTTAATCTTTGTATTTGCCCATTTTGCATTGCTATAAAGGAATACCAGAGGTTGGATGATCTATTTTAGAAAATAGGTTTATTTTGGCTCTTGGTTTGGCAGACTGCATAGGAAATATAGCGCTGGCATCTGCTTCTATTGAGGGCCTTAGGAAGCCTACAGTTATGTCAGAAGGTAAAGGAGGAGCAATTGTTTCACATGGTGAGAAAGAAAGCAAAAACTGAAGAAAGAGAGGGAAGAGGTGGTGCCAGGCTCTTTTAAACAATCAGTTCATGTGAACTAATAAAGTGAGAACTCACTCATTACTCCAGGACAGCACCAAGCCATTCATGAGGGATCTGCCTCCATGACTCAAACACCTCCCATTAGGCCCTAATTCCAACATTGAGGATCTTATTTTATCATGAGATTTCAAAGAGATAACTACCAAAATGATGTCAATCTTTTTTCTCTCTTTTCAGTCAACAGAGATCTATCTATGACAGTGCTTCATACAATTGAGGATGATCCTTATTATTTAAACTTACTGACATTTGCAACCTTGGAAAAGATGTGACCTTTGCTAATAGTGTTCCAAATTATTGAGGCTGGAGCATTGCATTTATGCAACACTGGTTCCTTTTCATTTATTTCTTTAGTAAAATTCTATGAATTTAAGAGTTGGTTAATTTTCATCAGTTACTATTCTGCAAGGGCCCTTGGAAAACCCACTTGAACTACTCAGTTGATTCTAAACATTAGCATAATGTATACTTTCTTTTTTATTTAGAGCTAAAAATCAGCCACCTTCCTTTTTAACTGAAAGTATACCACTGTCTTTCTTAAAATAAATTTAATGGGTTCATATATTTTGGCATAGGGTCTGAAACTGCACCAAAATGGTCACCTAACTGAGTGGAATAACAGGAATTTACTCTCATTTCTGTGTTCCACAGAGTGTTGAGCTTCTGATCATGAATGAATCTGGTGTTGGAAGACGTGGGTACTAAAGTTTTTATGGTGTTATTTTAAAAAACTTGAGGGGATAAGATAGGCAACTGGAGAGCTCAAATGACTACATTTTCAGCAAGAAAGTCTAAAAGGGGGATTTAAACAAGTTCTTTGGAGGTCTGTCTGGAAACTCAAACTGAAGTTTATCAGATGGACACTTAGGGACACAGAGAATGATCAATTCCAAGACCCAGCCACCTCCACAATTGGCCCTGGCATGGGATCAGGAGACTGCCCTTTGCAAAGGATGCTGCAAGTGAATGGCAGAGATTTTTTTACACCTCCCACAAACCTGCGCAGTCCTAGCCAAGAGAGAGACAACCCAAACTCTACCCCTGCATCCCCTCTGACACAGGCCAGGTGCAGAAAGCTACCCAGAATCAGGACGGAGGCACTGATTGGGTCCACAGGGAGTCTAGAGTTATCCAGTTGATGGTGAGTCCTGGTGCCAGCAGCTGCCAACTCCCCTATGGAGAAGTACTACAGGACACACCCTGTAGGGATAGCCTTTGCCTCAGTGGCATGCCTCAGTCCCTCCCTCTCAGCATCCAACTGGAGTGACATGATCACTTTAGAATCATTTCTCCAGGAGCACCAGCCACAGTTCAGGAATATAGGTGTGCCTTGTCCTCAGGAGTTTGTCATCACTCCCTAGCTCCTCTCACAGAGCACGGCAGGGACTGGGAGGCAGAACACCGCAGTGACTCATGGAAAATCAGAATCCTCAGTGCTCAAGAGAAGCCAGACTGTCCAATAACTGCCTATTTATGTTTTAGTTGCTGAGCAGTGGGACTTCCTCCAGCCACAGGCAGCATGGCAGCAGTGGCCCTGCCCATTTACAGGCTGAGGGAAAAATACTGAATCTCCTCTGGCAAGGCAGTGTCCTGCCTTCTATCCTTGTGTGAGGGAAGCTAGCTTGCTTAGATGGGAGGAGGCTCCTTTATTACCATCTGAATACCTGTGCCAGTGTTGAGTTATGGGGTCCTCCAGGTCACTCACAAACCTTGTTGACCTGACACATGGACTGGAGAGGGAAGTGCTGCAGCTCCCAGCCAGCCAGGGACTCTGGCACTTACTCCAAAAAGAGGAGAAAGCACCTAATCTGGAGGAAAGGTCTTGCCCTGCCACTGCCGAGCAACACCAGTGAAGTAGTGACAGCAGATTCCCTCCAGGTTACCAGCCTTGCCACCTCTGCCCATTTCACAGGTAGGGCAGAGAAAAAAGATCAAGTAAGGAAACAACACAAGCCGGGCTCTGTGGCTCAGCCTGTAATCCCGCACCTTTGGGAGGCTGAGGTGAGTGGATTGCCTGAGCCCATGGGTTCGAGACCCGCCTGGGCAACTTGGCGAGACTTCATCTCTACAATAAATAAAAAATTAGCTGGGCGTGGTAGCACGTGCCTGTAGTTCCAGCTACTCGGAAGGCTGAGGCAGAAGGATGGCCGGAGCCCAGCAGGGTGAGGCTGCAGTGGCCGGGTGCGGCCACTGCACTCCAGTCTGGGCGACAGAGTGAGACTCCAACTCAAAACAAAAAGAAAACAGCACAAACTGTTATCCAAATAACTGCAACTTTAACAAATAAAAAAGAAGAGACTACCCTGACAGCAGAGGAAGAACAAGTGAAAAACATTACCAGCAATCCCCAAATCCAAAAAAGACTTGACACCCACAAATGGCCCTCTTAGACACCAAATAACGAAACTTATTCAAAATGACCTGTCCCTTAAGACAGTCAAATAATTTAGATTATGAGCGGCAAAAGGACTTAACAAAATCACCCAAATCAATCAGGCTATGAAAACAACACCGGAAGTGAAAGCTGACCTGGCCATCCTAAGAAATAACCAACTGAACTTCTGGAAATGAAGAATTCTTTCTTGGAATTTCAAAACATAACAGTAAGCATTAACAGAAGAATCAACCAAGCAGAGGAAAAAAATATCAGAACTTGAAAATCAAATTACTGAATTAATTCAGTCTGGCAAAAAAAGGAGAAAAAAATTAGGAAAATGAGCAAAGACTACAAGGGATCTGGAATAATGTAAAGAGACCAAATCTACAGCCAATTGGCATTCTTGAGAGAGAAGGGAAAACTGAGAACACCCTGGAACAAGCCTTCCCAGATGTCTTCCAAAAAAACTTCCTGTTTCACTAACCATGTAAAAATAAGAAATTCAGGGAACTTCTATGAGACACTACATGAGAAGACCATCCTTTAAAGTACGTATTAATCATACTTTCCAAGGTGAGCATGAAAGAAAAAATCCTAAAAGCAGCGAAAGAGAAGGGACAGATCACCTACCAAGGGAGACCCATCAGAATTGCAGTAAACTTCTTAGCAGAAACCTTACAAGCAAGAAGGGACTAAGAACCCATTTTTAAGAATCTTAAAGAAAAGCAATTCCAGACAAAAGTTTCTTACTCTGATAGACTAAGCTTCATTAATGAAGAATAATTAAAATTCTTCCCAGAATAGCAATCAATAACAAAATATGCTGCCTCCAGACCAGTCCTTTAGGAGATGCTTAAGGAAGTGATAAGCACAGAAATGAAAGAATGGTACCACCCATCACAAAAGCATCAGTAAGCACACAGATTACATGCCATACAAATCCACCACAAAGCCTCAAACATAAAGCAGATTCTTCTAAACTGTTGGTAAGAGTGCAAGCTAGTTCAATCTCTCAGAAAGCTGTGTGGTGATTCCTAAAAGAATTAAAAACTGACCTTCCATATGATCGAGCAATCCCTATCCTGGGAATATACCTGGAAGAGCATAAATTTCTCTACAGAAAGGACATCTGCACACACATGTTTATTGCCACACTGTTCACAATAACAAAAACATGGACCCAACACTACTTTCCATTGAAAGTGGACTGGATAAAGAAAGTGTGGTACATATACACAATGGGGTATTACACATCTATAAGAAAGAACAAAATCATGGACTTCACAGTAAATTGGGTGGAGTTGGAGACCATCATACTTAGTGATCTATCACAGAAACAAAAAACTGAATACCACATGTTCTCACTCATAAGTGGGACCTGAACAAAAAATACATTATCACAAGGGAGGACTCAGCAGTTTCTGAGCACTGTCAGGGAAGGGGGTGGTGTAATGACACAAAACGTACCTGGTTCTATACCAGGAGCAATGAGGGTCAGTTGGAGGCCCAAACTTTACCTGAATGCAGCCTACTTGTGTAGTTAATTCTTACTTGCACCCCACATCTCTATAATAAAATAAAATTTAATATAAAAAGCAGCTTCTTAACATGACAGAAACAAAACCCCATATATCAATAATTAATTGAAATGAAAATGGACTAATCATGCCACTTATAATTCACAGAATGGCAAATTGGATTTTAAAAAATGACCCAACCTTCCACTGTCTACAGAAAATCCATCACACTGCTCAAGATAAAGCGTTGGAGAAATATTTTTCATGCAAATGAAAAACAAAAAAAGCAGGAACTGTCATTCTTATATCAGATAAAATAGACTTCAAACCAATAAAAGTTAAAAAGGACAGTGCAAAGCATTACATAATGACAAATGGCTCAATTCATCAGCAAGAAATATTCATCTTGAATGTATATGCAGCAGCCATAGGAGGGCCCAGATTAATAAAACAATGTCTAATTAACCTAAAAGAGGACACAGACAGTCATACAATAATAATTGGAGACCTGGAGACTTCAATACCCCATTAACAACTCTAGACAGATCATCCAGGCAGAAAACAAAGAAATCTTGAACTTAAACTCAATACTGAACCAGTTAGAGCTAATAGACATCTACAGAATGTTTCCACTCAACTATCACAGAATATGCATTCTTCTCATCAGCATGTAGAAAATAATTAAAGATTGGCCACATACTCAGCTACAAATCAAGCATGATCCAATTTCAAAAGATCAAAATCATACCAAACATCTTCTCAGATCACAGCTGACTAAAATAAATATTATCAATATTATCACCAACAAACCCACAAAAACATACAAATACATGGAAACTAAAAAACATGCTTCTGGGTGACTTTGGGGTTAACACAGAAATAAAAAGATTCCTAGAAACAAACAAACCAAAAACACATACCAAAACCTCTCTAGGATATTATTAAAACAGTGCCAAGTGTAAGTTTATAGCATTGAACACACACATCAAGGAAAAAGAGATCTAAAGTAAAGAGTCTAACATCACAACTGAGGGAACTAGAAAGACAAGAACAATCTAATCCCAAAGCTAGAAGAAAGATAGAAGTAATCAAAGTAAATTCAGGATTAAATGAAACAGAAATTCACTGCCTGGGAAAGGGGGAGGCACACCTCATCAACAAGGGTACCTGCATAATGAGCATTTGCATACCTAACCTGGAATTGTACCCCACATCTTTAAAAGAAAAAATTAAAAGAAAAAAGAAATAGAGATTAAAAAAATAAAAAGGATCAAAGAGTCAAAAACCTCTTTCTTTGAGAGGATAAAAGGGATTGACAGACTCTGGAAACATAAAAAAAGCTGATGTCACAACTGACCCTGAAGAAATACAAAAAATCATCAGTGATTACTATGAACATCTGTATATATGCAAGCTAGAAAATCATGAGGAAATGGATAAATTCCTGGAAGCATATACCCTCCCAAGGTTGAAACAGGAAGAAACGGAAACCCTAATTAGACCAAATAAAATCCAAGAAATTAAAAGCTCTAAATACCAACCTCCCATATGACCCCACAATCCCCCTACTGGGAATATATCCTGAAGAACACAAATCACTCTATAAAAAAGATACCTGCACACACATGTTTATCACAGCATTGATCACAATAGCAAGAACCTGGAAACGACCATGCTGTCTGTCAAAAGAGTACTTGATTAAAAAATGTGGTACATATACACGATGGAATACTACGCAGCCATAAAAAAGAACAAAATCATGAATTTCACAGCAACCTGGATGGAACTAGAGTCTATAATACTGAGTGACCTCTCACAGAAACAAAGATCCGAGTATCACATGTTCTCACTCATATAATGGACCTTAAGCATCCAATATAATATTATAAGAAAATGACTGACAGTACTGGGAAACTATGGGGGGGAGGGAGATGGGATTAACAGTAGCAAATATCTGTCTGGGAATGGGGAAACACCCCATATCAACAGGGTGCCTGAAGGAAACGCAATTGTATACCTAACCCTTAACTGTACCCCACCACTTCATAATAAAAATAAATAAATAATTTTTTTTAAAAAAAGAATAAATACGAAAAAAAAAAAAAATCCAAGAAATGGATTCAGTAATAGGAAAGCTCCCTGCTAAATAAAGCCTGGGCCAGATGTTTTCTCTACAGAGAATTTCTCAGGTGAATTCTACAAGATGTTATAAGGAAAGTTGATACCAATTCCACTGAAAGTATTCCAAGCAATCAAAAAGGAAAAAATTATCCCTAGCTCGTTTTATGAAGACAATATCATCTTGATACCCTCAAATGGCAAAAGACCAAACAAGGAAAGAAAACCACAGGCCAGTGGGCAAGGAAGATGGTGATGGAGCCAGTCAGACTATGTAAGTCCCAGTGTGAGTGAGTAAGTGTATGGAAAACGTTGCATATGTGTCAGTGAGTTAGTAAGTGTGTGAGTGGCTTGATTGAGTGGAGACTTGGGAGCAAGTGGCCAGGGCTCTCCTGGTGAAGTGGCTGGTGTCACAGTTGCTCTGCTTGGATCCTAGTGCTTCTCTGGGTGCAGAAGCTGAGTGCCTTTTTTTTTTAAATCAACAAAGCCCTTCCTGGGAAGAAGGTGCTGGGAGTGATTGCTGGCTCCCAGCTCTGCCTCACCAGTGCAGTATCTAGTCAGACCCTGGCAGCAAGGACTGTGGAGGGAGCACAGTGAGAGAGCCAGAAACAGAGTCCCACTGGAAAAGATGAAACAGGCACCCTAACACCATCTTGAAAATTGGATAGGAAAGTGCTCCATCTTACATAACACAGAGCAACAGACACGATCTCTGTGACCAGTAGATAAACTACTCAGGGGCTGATTGTGACCCAGAGGGAATGTTCTGAAAGCATAAACTCTGGAGGGACAAGATAAGTGCTGAGTCTCAGGTGCCCCACCCCCATCCTAATTCATCTGTGGGACAAAGGGTGTGGCCAGAAAAGGATGAGAAAGACCCCTGAAGAGACCAGCAGTGAATCTGGGGATGACCCAACACCCTCCTCCTCAGCAATCCTCTGAAAGTCAAAACCACACAGCTGGGGCACAACTGAGAGGGACAAACCCAGGTGGAGCATGGATGTCAGCCATGATAGGAAGACTCTACTCCAGGATAAGGCTGAGTGGGGTGTTCACCCCCTGCCAGAACCTGAGGAAGAGAAAATCCCACACCTCCCCACTGGAGGGGATCCTCCTGACCATACAAAAGTAGGAGGGGAGGACTGAAGTTCCACCCACTTCCTTCTCCTTCCCCTGACTGGACCCTGGTGAGATTGTGAATGAGGCTGAAGTTCTGCAGGAGACAGCAGAAGGGTTCACTTGTGAGCAACTAAGGGGAACAATTATAGAATGTGCTATAAGAGGGCATGTTGTTTTGGAGGGTTTTTGTTTTGTTTTGTTTGCTTTGCTTTTTCTTTTCTTTTTAATTTTTTTCCTTTGTGCATTAATGTCTATGTAAGCATTTGAGCTGCATTCCCCCAATCTTTTTTCTTTTTCTTTTTTTCTTCTTTCATTTTTTTCAGTTTATGTGTATAAGTTACTGAGTGTTCATCTTTCAGTTTTTTGTTTGTTTGTTATTCCCTTTTTTTAGTTTAATGTGTGTGTGAATGTATATGTGAGAGTTCAATTTAATTTTTTTTTCTTTTCTTCTCCTTTCATTTTGTGTTGGATGTGTGTGTGAGTGTGTATGTGTGTTTTCAGTTTTCCTGTTTTTTTATTTTTTGCTTTCTTATTTTCCAGTTTGTTTTGGTATGTGTGCGTGTCTAATTGTTTTATGCTTTGGTTTCTGCTTTGGTTTCTCTATTATTTTTATTTTTTAAATTTTTGTCCATTTTATTTCATTCTACTTTTCTCTGTTCTCCTCATTTCTGTTACTGTATCTTGGACTCAAGGGGTATACACACATACCCATCCCATCATCATATAGAGTGGTGGTGGAGAGTTAGTTTCAGAGAATCCATAACACAATCAGTGAACATTGTGATTTGCAAGTCATTTCTGAATGTTTGATCCCCAACTCCCACCTTATTTGATTCTGAAAACTACAAGAGACAGCAAAACTTCCCACCCACAACCCTCTTTCAAAATAGAACAAATTCAGAGCCCTGACCAGAGAAGAATAGAGGGCTGAGAAAACATCAGAAGTGAAAACCTCTCTCACTAACACTGAATTGCAGAATTAAATAGAAAAGAAATAGATCTGTCATAAATAAGGAAAAGCCAAAGGAAGAACACAGGTAATTCCCTGTGTAACAAAGAGAAAACACCTGAAAACTCAGACCTCAGAACCCAAACAATGAAAGTCACCAATGACTGGCCCCAGAATACAGCAGGGATTAGAGAATGGATGGAAATAGTGAATAAGACTCAAAAAAGACATGCATCTATATACCTAACCCTAAATTGTACTCCACATTTTAAATAAAAAAATTAAAAAAAGAAAATTATAAGTAGCACTAAAAAAATAGACAAGATGCAACACTGAAAGAACTTGTAACAGAGAATTTTTGTCATAAAAAATCATCTGGGAAGTAAATAACAAGATGACAAGCATGGAAAGCAGAATTAATCAAGTAGAAGAAAGAATCTCAGAACTTGAAGATCAAAAGACAGGATTAACCAGATCTGTAAAAAAATCTAAAGAATACTCAGAAAGAAAGAACAAAGCCTCCAAGTAATGTCTGATTATATCAAGAGGCCAAACCTGCACCTGATTGGTATTCCAGAAGAAGAAAGGAAAATGAAGTATACCTAGGGTCAAGTATTCCTGGAGGTTATCAAAGAAAACTTTCCCAATCTCACCAGATATGTGACCATCCAAAAGAGAGAGAGAGAGAGAGATACAGAAAACTCCCAAAAGACAGCAAATGAAAACACCAACTCTTAGACACAGAGTAATTCATCTATACAAAGTGAGTAAAAAAGAAAAAACCCTAAAGGCAGCAAGAGAGAAAGGTCAGACTACTTACCAGGGAAAACAATCAAGATAGCAGCAGATCTATTGGCAGAAACAATACAAGCCAGAAAGGACTGGGTTCAATAATCAAAGTCCTCAAAGGTAAACAGTTTCAACCAAGAAATTTCTACCCAGCCAAGTTCAGCTTCATCAGCAATGGAGAATTAAAATCCTTCCCAGACATCCAAACCCTAAGAGATTATGTAGCTTCCAGACCAGCTCTACAGGAAATGTTTTAAAAGGTAATAAGCACAAAAGAAAGAAAAAAATGAATGCCCACGCACTTCCCAAAAGAACAGGAGAACACAGATTCAACAGAGAACACAGTGCAACTGCAAACTCGAAAAAACGCACATACATCAACCTCAAAGTTAAAAGAAAATAAACAAACAAACAAGGAGAAATATTTATAAGAACCTAATGACAGGTATAAACATTCATATTTCAATAATCAGCCTGAACGTGAACAAACTAAATGCACCACTGAAAACTCACTGAATGTCAAACTGGATAAAAAAGCATGACCCAATAATTTGCTGCACCCATGAAGCTCATCATGCCACAAGGAATACATACAGACTCAAAGTTAAAGAATGGAAAATGAATTTCTAGGCAAAAGAATCACAAAAGAAGGCAGGAGTCATGATCTTACAATCTTAATATAAGACAAAATAACCTTTAAGCTATCAAAAATTTAAAAAGATACAGTAGGATACTACATAATGATAAAAGGTTCACTCTGTCAACAAGCAATATCCATCCCAAACATATATGCACCCAACACAGGAGCACTAGCATATATAAAGCAACTACTAAGCAAACTAAAAAAAGATGTTGACTCTAATATTATTATAGCCAGGGACTTAAATATCCCACTAATAACCCTAGATAGATCATCAAAGAAAAAATCAACAAGGAGATCTGGAACCTCAACTTGACACTGATCAAATGGGCTTAACAGATACCTACAGAACATTCCAAGCCAGAACCACAGAATATACATTGTACTCATCACCACATGGAATGTATTCCTAGATCGATTACAGCCATGGCCATAAATCAAGCTTAAACAAATTTCATAAGATCGAAATACTGCCATACACCTTCTCAGACCACAGTGGAATAAAACTAAATATCAACACCAACAAAATTCTTCTAAAGCCCACAAAGACATGGACAATAAATAGCACAATGCAGAATGACTTCTGAGTCAATACAGAAATTAAAAGATTCCTGGAAAAAATGAAAATGAGGAAACATCTTACCAAAATATCTGGGATGCCATGAAAACAGTTCAATGAGGGGAATTTATGTCTCTGCAAACACACATCAAGAAAATGGAAAGATCACAAGTTAACAGTCTAACAAATCACTTAAGGGAGCTAGAAAGACAAGATCACCAAAACCCTAACTTTAGCAGAAAATCCAGATCACCAAAGTAAAAGCCCAAATATGGGACATAGAAAACAAAAACAATATAGAAAAAAAATCAACAAAACAAAAAGCTGGTTCTTTGAAAGCACAAACAAAATTGATGGGCCCCTAGCCAGAATGAGCAAGAAAAAGAGCCCAAATAGCCAAATAAACACAATCAGAAACACAAAGGATCAAATCACTACTGGTCCCATAGAAACACAAAAGATTATCAGAGATTACTATGCATACCTGTATGGAAACAAACTTGATAACCTAAATGAAATAGAGGACTTTTTGACATCATACAATCTCCCAAGGTTGAAACAAGAAAACATCGAGACAATAGTTCAATAACAACCCAGGAAATTGACTTCATCATAAGAAAACTACCTACAAAAAAGGCCCAGAACCAGATGGCTTTCCAGCAGAATCCTCCAAAACATACAAGGAGGTGCTGACACCAATCCTAGTGAAAGTATTCCAGATAATTGAAAAAGATGGAACTCTCCCCAAATCATTTTACAAAACTAACATCACATTAATACCCAAACCAAGTAAATATCCAACAGAAAAAGAGAACTACAGGCCAATATCCCTGATGAACATAGATACAAAAATTTTCAACACAATTCTAGCAACTCAGATTCAACAAGACATCTCAAAAATCATCCACTGTGACCAAGTAAGCTTCATTCTCAGAATGCAAGGCTGGTCCAACATCCAAAAGACCCTAAGTGTAATTCAATACATCAACATATATAAAAACAAGAACCATATGAATATATTATTAGATGCAGGAAAAGCTTTTGATAAAATCTAGCATCCCTTCTTGATAAAAACTCTTGAACATCTAGGCATAGAAGGAACATACCTCAAAATGGTAAGTGCCATCTATAATAACTCCACAGCCAGCATATTGCTAAATGGATAGAAACTGGAAGCATTTCCCCCTGAAAACCAGAACAAGACAAGGCTGCCCACTCTCACCCCTTCTGTTCAACATTGTGTTGGAAGTCCAAGCTAGGGAATTTAGACAAGAAAAAGAAATAAGGGATATCCAAATGCTAAAGAAGAAAGGTAAGTTATTTCTCTTTGCTGATGATATGATTCCATACTTCGAAAATCCAATAGGACCTGTCATAAACTTACTTGAACTGATAAAGGACTTTGGCAAAGTGTTGGGGTACAAAACAAATGTACAAAAAATAGTCACATTCTTATTCACCAATGACAAACAGACAGAGAATCAAGTAAAAAGCACAATCCCCTTCACAATAGCCACAAAAAAATCGGCATCTTCCTAACCAGAGAAGTGAAAGAACTTTACATTGAAAACTACAAAACACTGCTCAAAGAAATCCAGGAAGACACAAACAAATGGAAAAATATTTCATGCTCATGGACTGGAAGAATCAACATTATTAAGATGTCCATCCTATTAAAGGCAATCTACAGATTCAAAGTAATACCTATTAAATTACCAACATCATTATTCTCAGACCTGGAAGTAACAATACAGAAACCCATATGGAAACATAAATGACCACGAATAGCCAAAACAATCCTTAGCAAAAGAAACAAAGTGGGATGTATTACACTTCTGACCTTTAAACTTTATTAAAAGGCTACAATAATCAAAACAACTTGGTACTGCTACAAGAACAGGCATATGGACCTATGAAACAGGATAGAGATTCTGGAAGCAAAACCTCAATTTCTCAATCAACTCATCTTTGACAAAGTCTCCACCAACAACCACTGGGGAGAGGAGAACCTCTTCACTAAATGGTGCTGGGCAAACTGGCTGACAATATGTAGAAAACTAAAACAGGACCTCTACCTACCACCATACACAAAAATCAACTCTAAATGGATCAAAGACCTAAATGTAAAACCTCAAACTATAAGAATCTTAGAAAACGTAGGAAATGCCCTTACAGAAATCAGAGTAGGCAACCAATTCCTGATGAAAACCCCAAATGTCCATGCCATAAGAGATGAGATGGACAAGTGGGACCTCATTAAACTGAAAAGCTTCTGCAAAGCAAAAGAAACCATCAAGAGACTGGGAGACAGCCCACAGATTGGTAAAAAATATTTATCAACTGCATATCTGATAAAGGCCTAACATCCAGGATCTACAAGGAACTCAAATGTACCAAAAGAAAAAAAAAGCCTCGTTAAAAAGTGGGCAAGCCGGGCTCAGTGGCTCAGCCTGTAATCCCGCGCCTTTGGGAGGCTGAGGTGAGTGGATTGCCTGAGCCCGCAGGTTCGAGACCTGCCTGGGCGGCGAGACCTCATCTCTACAATAAATCAAAAATTAGCCGGGCGCGGTAGCGCGCGCCTGTAGTTCTGGCTACTCGGAAGGCTGAGGCGGAAGGATCGCTGGAGCCCAGCGGGTCGAGGCTGCGGTGGCCGGGAGCGGCCACTGCACTCCAGTCTGGGCAACAGAGTGAGACTCCAACTCAAAAAAAAAAGTGGGCAAAAGACATGAATAGACGCCTCTCAAAAGAAGATACATGGGCAGCCAACAGACACATGAAAAAATGCTCAGTCTCACTCATCATCAGGGAAATGCAAATCAAAACCACAATGAGATACCACCAAACCCCAGTGAGAATGGTCATCGTTAATAAAACAAATAACAGATGCTGGCAAGGATGCGAAGAAAAGGGAACACTTCTACACTGCTGGTGGGAATGCAAACTAGTTCAACCTCTATGGAAAACAGTGTGACGATTTCTAATAGAACTAGAAATTGACCTTCCATGTGACCCAGCAATCCCCCTACTGGAAATATACCTGGAGGAACTCAGATCACTCTATGAAAAAGATACCTGCACACGCATGTTTATTGCAACACTATTCACAATAGCAAAAACATGGAACCAACTGTGCTACCCATCAAAATTGAACTGGATTTTAAAAAGTGATTCATATACATGACAGAATATTATGCAGCCATAAAGAAGGACAGACAAGTCAGGTTCGGTGGCTCAGCCTGTAATCCCACGCCTTGGGAGGCTGAGGTGAGTGGATTACCTGAGCCCGCGGGTTCAAGACCCGCCTGGGC
>NW_007253744.1:104783-126517 GCF_000164805.1 Carlito syrichta | reverse complement strand
TGTAGTTCTGGCTACTGGGAAGGCTGAGGCGGAAGGATCGCTGGAGCCCAGCGGGTCGAGGCTGCGGTGGCCGGGAGCGGCCACTGCACTCCAGTCTGGGCAACAGAGTGAGACTCCAACTCAAAAAAAAAAAAAAGAAGAAGGACAGACATATGGATTTTGCAGCAACTTGGATGAATTTATAGTCTTTAATATTCAGTGATCTATCACAGAAACAAAGAACAGAGTACCACATGTTGTCACTTATTAGTGAACCCTGAATATTTACAATAATATTATAAGAAAGAGATTGGCAGTAGTGGGATACTATTGGTGGGGGGTATACAACATCAATAAGGCTATCTGATCTCAAACCAGGCAAAGTAGGGACCAATGGGAGGCCCAAACTCTACCTGTATGATGTCCACTTGTATGCCTAATCCTGTACTGTACCACACATCAGGAAAATAAAATAAAATAAAAAGAAGAAAACCACAGGCCAATTTCTCTGAAGAACACGGATGAAAAAATTCTTGACAAGATACTTGCAAAATGCACCCAATAGCACAAGTGTCATTTATATTGATCAGATGGGCTTCATTCCTGCAATGCAGAGCTGGTTCAACATATGCATATCAATAAATGTAATCCACCATATAAACAGATGCAAAATCAAGAATCACATGATTATCTCAATAAATGCAAAGAAAAACACTTGATAAAATTCAACTTGCCTTTTTTATTACAAAACTTCAAACGCCTAGGCAATGAAGGAACATTCGTCAAAATAATAAGAGTCATCTATGACAAACCCGCAGCCAATATCAGACTTAATGGGCAAAAGTTGATTGCATTCCCCCTAAGAACTGAAAAAAGAAAAGAATGTCCACTCTCACAACTCCTATGTAACATAGTACTAGAAGTCCTCGCCAGAGCAAACAGGCAAGAGAAAGAAATTAGGAGTATCAAAATAGAAAAGAAGGAAGTTAAATCATCCCTCTTTGCATATGATATAATTCTAGACCTAGAAAATCCCAGAGATTCTGCCTAAAATCCCCTGACATGGATAAATAACTTTGGCAAAGTTTTGGGATACACAATAAATGCGCAAAAATTAGTTGCATTTCTGTATACCAACAATAACCAGGTGGAGAACCTAATAAAAAACATAATCTCATTCATAACATACACACACAAAAATAAAATGACTCAGTATTCATCCAATCATACAGTGAAAGATCTTTACAATAAGAACAACAAAACACTGCTTCAAAGAAATAAAATATGACACAAACAAATAAAATACCATTCCATGCTCATGAATTGGAAAAGTTAATATCATCAAGATGTTCATACTACCCAAGCAATTTATAGATTGAACCCAATCTCTATCAAACTACCGGCAACATTTTTCACAGACCTAGATAAGAAAATATTTAAATTCATATAGAAGCAAAAATAAGCCTGAACAGTTAAAGCAATCCTCAGCAAAATGAGTAAAACTGGTGGTATCATACTCCTTAACTTAAAACTTTACTATAAGGTTATAGTAACCAAGACAGCATGGGACTGGTACAAAAATAGACACATAGACCAATGGAGCAGAATAGAGAATCTTGATATGAAACCACAGACACTGAGCAAATTCATCTTTAAAAAACCAACATAAAGCAAATATTTGGAAAATAAAACCCTGTTTAGCAACTAGTGTTGGAAAAACTGCAAAACAATGAAATTGGACAGATATGAACCTATCATCATATAAAAATGAACTCAAAGTAGACCAAGGACTTAAATGGGAAGCCTCAAATTATAAAAATCTTAAAACAAAACTTAAGGATCATCTTCTTGGACATCAGCCTAGGCAATGGATTTGTGTCCAATTCCTCAAAAGCAAATGCAGCAAAAACTAAAGGTGACAAATGGAAACTCATGAAGCCAAAAAAAGTCTCTGCACAGAAAAAAACAAAAAACAAAAACACCAAGAGAGTAAAGAGACAACCCACAGAATAGAAAGAAATATTTGCCAACTATGCATCTAACAAAGGTCTAACACCTAGAATCTAGTAACTAAAGCAAATGACAGGGAAAATATAACTCCATTAAAAAGTGAGCAAAGAACATGAACAGACACTTATCAAAAGAAGATATACACGCAGTCCACAAACGTGAAAAAATTCTCACCATAACTAATCAACAGAGAAATGCTAATCAAAACTATAGTGAGGATGGCTATCATTAAAAAGTAAAAAACAACCGGTATTAGTGAGGCTGTGGAGAAAAGGAAATGCTTGTACACTGTTGGTGGGAATGTAAGCTAGTTCAATCCTTGTGGAAAGCAGTTTGGAGATTTCTCAAAGAACTAATAATGGAGCTATTATTCGACCCAGCAATTCTACTTCTGGGAATATACTCAAAGGAACACAAATCACTTTACCAAAAAGACACCTGAACTAGTATCTTTATTGAAGCACTATCCACAATAGCAAAAGCATGCAACCAACCCATATGAACATTGAAGGTAAACTGGATGAAGAAAATGTGGTACATATACACTATGGAATACTATGTAGCCATAAAGAATATGCATGGATGCAGCCAAAGACCATCATTCTAAGTGAATATTATCACAGAAATTAAAAACTTAATACTGCATATTCTCACTCATAAGTGGGTACTAAACATCGGACAAGCACAAGTGCAAGAACAGAAACAACAGACGCTGGACACTGCCAAAGAAAGGAGGGAGGGAGGGGAAATAAGTAACAAAAAACCATTCATTAGGTACCATGCACACTGCTGGGGTATAGGGCTCCTCAGAAGCCCACAGGTCACCTTCACATAGTATGCTTATATAACAAATCCTCACATGTACCTTATGATTCTAAAATAATAGATTATGTTTCTTTATCCAATTTTCTACTCTATGGTTTTTGAGCGGCATGATCAGTCTATTCATGTTTAAGTTAATTATTGATATGTGAGGCTTTCTTCCTATCACATTGTTCTTAAGAGTATGCTTTGCTTTTTAAGTTTTGTGGTTAACCTTTATGGTCTGCTAACTCTGTGCTTCCCTGTGCTTTTGTAATGGTTGGAACCATTCTTTCATTTCTGTGCTTAGAACTTTCTTAAGCACCTCCTGGAGGGCTGATCTGGAGGCGGTATATTCTCTTAGAGATTGGATTTTGGAAACGATTTCAATTCTCCTTCACTGATGAAGTTTAGCTTGGTGGGGCAGAAAATTCTTGTCTTGGATTGCCTTTCTTTGAGAATGTTAAAGATGGGACCCCAGTCCCTTCTGGCTTGTAGAGTTTCTGCTGAGAAGCCTGCTGTAATTTTGATGGGTCTTCCCTGGTAGATTGTCTGTCTCTTCTCTCTAGCTGCCTTTGAATTTTTTCTTCCATGCTTATCTTGTGAAGATGGATTACTATGTGTCTTGGAGATGGTCTTCTCATGTAATACCTTGCAGGAGTTCTCTGGATCTCTTGCATCTGCCTAGTTGCCTCTCTCTAGAGAGATAAGGGAAATTTTCTTGGATGAACTCTTGAAAGGTTTGTTCCAGGATGTTCTCAGTTTGCCCTTCTTTCTCAGAGATGCCAGTCAACTGTAGATTTGGTCTCTTTATGTAATCCCAAACCTCTTGTAGGCTTTATTTTTCCTTCTTGAGACTTCTTGTTTTTGTTGGACTGGCTTAGTTCAATAGTTTGATCCTTAACCTCTGAGACTTTTTTCTCTTTCTGGTCAATACTACTGCCCAGGCTTGTCATTGTGCTTTGAAATTCCAAGAAAGAATTCATTTCCAGGAGTAATGATGGGATATTTCTTATATTGACCAGCTCCACCTTTATTTTCTGCACTGTTTTCATTGCCTGGGACATCTGTTTGTCTATCTCCTCGTGGCTTTCCTTTACTGTTTTTGCCACCCATAGTCTGAATTCTGTCTCTCATCAGGGACAGATCATTCTGGATGGGTTCCACTGCTTGGGGTCTGAGAGGACCTTTTGTAAGTGAAGCCTCATTAAGCTTTGGGGATTGCCAGGATTTTGGTTTTTGTTTTGCTGGTTATTCCTCATTTTTTGTTTTGTTTAGTTATTTTTTTTAGATACAGCTGATACTGTTGGAGTAGCCTTTGTGGGATTTATTTTTGTTTTTATATTATATCACAGGGTGCTTCTCTATTATGTTGCACTTCTTCTTCCCCTGGAGGTGAAGGCCTGGCCACTGTGGATCCTGCTACTCTTCTGGTGTTAGCTGCCCTAGGAGACATCTACCAGCTGGCTGGTGCTGGAGGGTACCTGAAAGGTACCCTGCGATGTGAAGGTACGGGGTTTGAATTGTAAGAGGAGTCGGAGATCAACATCTCTGGAGAACTCACTTAAGAAGCTCTCTTATACCTCGGTCTATGAACTGGTCTATGAGATGTATGGTCTCATGGGCTTTGTTTTTATTTACTTCTCAGGGTCTGTATTATAGTCTCAGATGTTGTATTGGACTCTGTAAGTTGGCCTCCAGAAGGTGTCTCTTGGAGTAAACAGCCAACTGTGATGGTAACTGTGGCTTTTTTTGGCTTGGCCTCACTTTTCCAAGGGAAGTGAGCAGATGACCTAGGAAATGGGTGAGGTTATTGAAACCCCTAAAGATCCTCAGTCTCTAGGATTTTGATAAGGTTTAGGAAGAAATGTTGTTGGGGAGGGCTAAGTCAGACTGGGCTTCTCCCCAGCTCCCTTGCAGGCACAATTGGTTACTCCAGTGGGAAATGGGACCCCTGGCTACTGTGGCCATGCTTCAGGGATGACTGAGCCTTTTCTGTTGTACTAAAGAGCTCACACAGGGAGAGAGGCATTGTCAGGACAACAGGTGCCTCTCCTTCTCCTGCCTTCAGCTCTCCTTCCCTGGTCTGAGGCCGTTTGTGCTCAGATCTCAAAAGTATTTTTCTGTGGCAACATTTTCTCCATGAGCTGGAACCAGTTGGTCTGTTTTCCAACCTCCAGCTGTGAACACTCACTGGAATCAGGAGGTGGGATGGGCCCCTCGGCCACTGGGGCAACTCTGTAGAAATGGCAGAGATGTCTGTTGCCCAGAAGCATTCAAGCAGAGAAAGAGGAATTACTGAAAGTTCCTCCTGACTTCTCTTTCCTCTCTAGAGGATGATGCACTTGCAGAGCTCAGAAGCTCTTTTAGCAACAGAATCTGCCACAGCTTGCTCCAAACTAGAGCATCCTTGAGGTGAGTGAAGATGATAGGTGTCTTTTTCCCCTGGCCTGGGAGCTGGCTGCCAAGTGCTGCCTAAAGGGTATGAATTCTTTAGCAATGATTTGACCATAAGTGTTCATAATTTGAATGGGTTTCCAGCTCCACATGGGCTCTGGCAGCACACATCTGTGCTATATCGAGGCCATTTCCCATGTGGGACTAGAGTCCCTGAGGTTGAAGGGGATGGGAGTCCTGCCAGTTTGCAGAAGTAGCAAGCATTGAGTCCTGATTTCCCACACTCACCATTTCGCAGCTTGTCTGCCCTTTAATTCTGATGTGAACTTGGTGGAAAGGGAGGTTCCTGGCTCCAAAGCTGGCTGCCGATTCTTTATCCTCCCTCTCTGCATCCTAATAGTCCTCTGTGGAATGTGGTGTGCAACCTCTGTGTCAACCTTCTCTAACTGCTGGTGGCCACCAACTGCTGTGGCTCTCTTCCTTGGTCTGTTCTGCAAGATAGTTGCCAGTTAGCTGATTCTAGGTGGCCACTTTGAAGCTTCCCCTCTATCTTTTAACATTTAAGCATGAGTTAATTAGTGTAGAAACAATTCATGAATATATTATTAATGGAAATAACAGAAATTAGAAGTTGCATTTAATTGCTTCTTTAGGCCCAGGAATTGCAATAGAGCCCCTGCTATTATTAGGTTCATTAATGCGTTATCCTTCCTCCAACTTTCCTGACTCTCTGACTACATCTTTGTATATAATTCCTCAATTAACTTTGATTATTTTCTGCTGGGAACATGACTGATAAACAAGTGTACACACATGCACACACACACCTGTGGCACAAATATATACCCCACAAGTTCCATAATAGACAGACTGCAGCATTAAAGTTAATGGCATCAAATCATAAAAAAGAATTTTGTGGACCCAACAACAAGATGGCAATGGAACTGGTTGGACTGTGAGAGTCTCCTCAAAAGTGTGTGTGTGCCAGTGGGTGAGTGACAGTCGGTCTGAGGGAAGACTAGAGTTCATGCACCCAGGGCTCTCCTCTGGAGGTGAGCCACTCCCCACCACCCTGAGATTGAAGCCCCTGGCAGACAGGATCATCTGCCACTCTCGGGGCTCTCTTGAGAGGAGGTAGCAGAAAACAACTGCTCCTCACCACCTGGCACCTGGCCCACACCATCACCTGTGACAGCAGACTGGGCACAAGCCCCAGGAACCATAGAGAAGGCAGGGAGTGGAAATCTGGAATGGAGCTCTGCCACCATGAGGAGATGCTGACTTGTACCATTTTCTCTGTCCCAGGACCAGGCGGAGACCTGCATCGCCTCACCCTGTTCTGTCCATCCTCCAACCTAGGACCCAGAGGCTATCCTCTCATCAGACCTGGAGAGACAGATGTCCCTCCCCAAGGCTGGAACAGGCACAAACACATCAGATCTGAGTGAGAGACTTGACAACAGCGACAGCAAGTCAGGTGAGTCCAGACCTGATCCCTCCTCCTCCTAAAGTAGTCTGTGGGGCATCTGACCCATGCAGAGAGCAACTCTATCAGCCTGCTCTTAGAGTGGAGGGAAGGAACTGGAGACCAGAATCATTCTTTAACACAGCAGCAGCAGATGAAAGAAACTTGGAGCTACAGAAATGACCAGAAAGTGAGTTGTGTTTGTTTGTTTTTGTTTTTTTCTCTCTCTTTCTTTCTGTTTTTTTTTTTTTTTTTTTACATTTTCATACTCACTTCATTTCTGTTACTTTAATGTTTATTTTTAGATTTTCTGTTTATGTATGGGTATTTTTGAGGGAGAGTACATAAACAGGGGGTTTGTTTGTATGATTGTCTGTAGGCTTTTGAGTTTTTTTTCTGTCTTTGTTTTTCTGTTTATTTGTTAGTTGATAATGCTGTCTGTATTCCCTCTTCTTCTCTCACTCCACCTTCCTTTCATTTTCCTTCTTCCTTTTTTCCATTCTTTTTCCTTTTTCTTATCTCATTTTGCTTTCAGGAGGCAAGCATGCCAGATTGCCAGATTGTAAGGCAGTGGAAAGTGAGTACCAGGAGGCCCACAGACCTGTCAGCAGGTACCAGGATCTGCAGGTAGCTTCTGAATCACAGCTCCCCCCTGAATTAAATCTCAAAACTTCAAGAAGCACAGCCTCCCACCCCCAGTCCAGCTTCAAAAATGAACAAATTCAGAGGATCTACATGACGAAGAATAGGAGATTGAGCAAACAGAAGTAAAAGCTATCCCCCATCACTGAAAAACAGAATTTTAAAAGAGGTTTAAAAGGGAGGGGGGAACCTACACAAATGAAGAAAAACCAAAGGAAGAATATGGGTCTCACACAGACCACTGGAAGGTCAAACACTGAGAATACAGACTTTGGCACTCAAACAGTGAAGAGCCTCCAGAATGACTAGTCTCAAACCACAAACCCAGATATCAAGATATTAATAGAGAGAATAAAAATAATTGAGGAGAGACAAGAGGAGAGAATGAAGGAGTTGATGATTAAGATAACAGCAATAAAGAATACAGTGAATGAAATAAATAACAAACTGATAAACATGGAAAGCAGAATTAATCAAGCAGAAGAATCTCAGAGCTTGAAGACCAAAATATGGAACTAATCCAAACTGTTAAAAGCATAGAAAATAAGCTTTAAAAGATAGAACAAAACCTCCAAGAGATGAACGATTACATCAAGAGGCTGAACCTGGCTTAACTGAAATCCCTGAGGCAGATAGACAGAGACTACCCTGGAACAAACATTCCATGAAATTATCCATGAAAACTTGCCTCATCTTATCAATGATGTGACCATTCAAACACAAGAGATTCAGAGAATTCCTACAAGACAACAAATGAGAAGACCAACTCCTAGACACAAAGTAATTCACTTACATAAAGTAGGTATAAAATGAAAAATCCTAAAGGCAGCAAGAGAGAAAGGTCAGACTACCTACCAGGGAAAACCAATTAGAATAGCAACAAACGTATCTACAGAAACACTTCAGGCTAGGAGAGATTGGAGTCCAATCTTAAAAATTCTCAAAGATAAACAATTTCAACCAAGAATTGCCTACCCAGCTAAGCTAAGTTTCCTCTTTGATGGAGAATTAAAATCCTTCCCAGACATTCAATCCTGAAGAGTTTACACTGACTCCAGACCAGCTCTACAAGAGACACTTAAGAAAGTATTTAATACAGAGAAAAGAAAAAAAAAGAATGACAATGCTCTTCCTAAGAATGCAGGAGAAAGATGGAAAACACACATAAATTAACACCCAAACCATAAGAAAGGCAAAAAAACAAGCAAACAAATAAACAACAGCAACAGCAAACTCTGTAAGAACCTCATGACAGGGATAAACTCTCACATATCAATAATTAGCCTGAAAGTGAATGGACTAAATGCACCACTGAAAAGACATAGAATGGAAAATTGGATAAAATATCATGACACAACAATATGTTATCTCCAAGAGACTCATCTTACCAGGAAGAACACTCACAGAGTCAGAGTAAGAGGATGGAGAACAAATTTTCAGGCAAATAGAAAGCAAGAGACAGCAGGAGTAGCAATCTTAATGTCAGAAAAAATACCCTATAGTCTATCAAAAATTTAAAAAGATACAGAAGGTTACTACATAATGATAAAAGGTTCAATCCATCAACAAGAAATATCTATCCTAAACATATATGCACCCAACATAGGAAAACTAACTTTCATAAAGCTGCTTCTAGGTAAACTTTTAAAAAAATGACTCTAACACGACTCCTTTGCCTTGATAAGTAACTTCACTAAAGTCTTGAGATACAAAATCAGTGCACAGAAACCAATTGCATTTCTATACTCCAACAATGAGATAAGAACCAAATCAAAAGCATAATCCCACTCACAATAGCCACAAAAACAATATCTCTACATCCATCTCACCAAAGAGGTGAACAATTTTTACAGTGAGAATAGCAAAATGTTGCTCAAAGAAATCAAGGATCACACAAGCAATTGTAAAAACATCTCATGCTCATGGGTTGGAAGAATCAACATCACCAAGGTGTCCATTCTACCCAAGGTATTCTACACGTTCAACACAATCTCTATCAAACTACCAGCATCATTTTTTACAGACCTATAAAAGACAACACAAACATTCATATGGAGTCAAAAAAAACCTGAATAGCTAAAGCAATCCTCAGCAAAAAGAACAAAGCTGGAGGCATCACACTTCCAGACTTCAAACTTTACTACAAGACTACAATAACTAAGATAGCATGGTACTGGTGCAAAAATAGACATATAGACCAATGGATCAGGACAGAGAATCTAGAAATAAAACCACAGATGTTCAACCAACTCATCTTTGCCAAAGCTGACAAAAGGCAAACATTGAGGAAAGGAAACCATATTTAGCAAATGGTTCTGGGAAAACTGATTAACCACATGCAGGAGAATAAAACTGGACCTTTATCTATCACCATATATAAAAATTAACTCAAAATCCATCAAAGACTTAAATGTGAAACCTCATATTATAAGAACCTTAGTAGAAAACTTAAAGAATACCCTCAAGGACATTGAAGTAGGTATGGAATTCATGGCTAAGTCCTCAAAAGCAAATGCAACAAAATCTAAAATTGACAAGTGGGATCTTTTCAAGCTAAAAAGTTTTGCACAGCAAAAGAAGTAATCAAGAGAATAAGGAAGCAGCTCACAAAATGAGAAAAAATGTTTGCAAGCTATGCATCAAATAAAGATCTAACATCCACATCTATAAAGAACTCAAATGAATTGACAGGAAAAAAAATAACCCCATTAAAAAGTGAGCAGAGTACACAAACAGATACTTCTCAAAGAAAGACATTCAAGTAGCCAACAAACATCAAAAAATGCTTATCTTCACCAATCACAAGAAAATTGCAAATCCAAACTACAATAAGATACCACCTCACACTGGTCAGAATGGCTATTATTAAAAAGTCAAAACCACAATAGGTGGTAGTGAAACTGCAGAGAAAAAGGAATGCTTTGACACTGTTAATGGGACTATAAGCTAGTTAAACCTTTGGGGAAAGCAGTGTGGTGTTTTCCCAAAGAACTAAAAATTGAGCTGCCATGTGACTCAGCAATCCACTTCTGCGAATATACCCAGGGAACACAAATCATTCTACCAAAAGACATCTGCACATGTATGTACATTGCAGCACTATTCACAATAGAAAATACATGTAACCAACCCAGATGCCCATTCAAAGATGGGAATAGCAAATGCTGCTTAACAAGGGATGGGGGATAAGGGGCACAAAACTATGGGATACCATGTCCACTATCAGGGCTCCTAGTAGCCCAAACTCCACCTGCATGTGATTTATTTATGTAGCAAATCCTCACATGTACCCCACAACTCTAAAAAAAATTAAAGAAATAGTCTATAAATTAATAATGATAAGCTAGTTTAGCACATCCAAAAAATCAGTATCACAATAAATTGCGTTTCTATAAATTAGAAAATGGCAACAGTAAATTGAAATTAAAAAACTATACCAGACTTCTGTTTTCTGGTATGGTTTGTAAAGAGCTTGGAAATTATTATACTTTTTAAACAACAAATAAAAAGCTGAACAATCTAAAAAATCAACTGTCAAAGAAGTTATGTGACAGAACACACCACTGCCCCAAAAACTGGACTGAAATATAAATGGATACAGAAAACCACAACTTACCTGGACAGAAAAGCATGAGTAGAAATTTTCATGGGAACCAGTACCAGGGTAGACAAGACTAAGTTATCCTTGACAGATTTCTAGTGGATCTATATGTACAAATCTGAGAGTTAAAAACTTCAGGTGAACAGAGTCACAAAGACCTCATACTTTTCTGAGTTTTACTGCCAGAAGTTCTGCCACATCATCAGATTAAAGATGGGAGAAAAATCTGATCCAACAGAGTAAGGGGAAACATAGCCATATTGAAATATGCTAAATAATTTTGTTCTTTTTCCTTATTTATTATTTTTAATTGAAAAATAAAAATTGCATATATTGATGATGTACAAGGTGATGCTTTGATATACGTTTACATTGTAAAATGGCTAAGTCAAGCTTAAGAAATATGCATTACCTTAAATACCTATATTTTTGTTGTGAAAACACATAAAATCGACTCTCAGCAATTTTCAAATATATAATATATTGTTATTAACTACAGTTATCATGATAAGCAACAAATCTCTTAAGTGTATTCCTCCTTTCCAGGTGAAATGCTGTGTTCTTTGAACAACATCTCCCAATTCTCCCACCCCACCTCAAACTTTTGATCAGTCTACTCTATTTCTATGAGTCAAACTCATAGAAATGATACCATGCAGTATTTTTCTTTCTGTACTTGGCTTATTTCACATAATGTAATGTCCTCCACTCTTATTCATGCTATTGCTAGTGACAAGACTTTCTACTTTTTCAAGGTTGAATAATATTCCATTATGTATATACAATCATCTTTCAGTATCCATGGGAGACTGCTTCCAGGATTCTCTGTGGATAACAAACTCCACAGATGCTCAAGGCATCTCAAGATGCCCAGACTAATGTCATGAAGATTTTTCTTTTGTTTTTTTCTAGTAGAGTTACAGTTTCAGATGCATCTCAAGATGCTTATATAAAATGGTGTGATATTTGCATATAACCTATGCACATTCTCTCATATACTTTAAATCATGTCTCAATTACTTATAATACCAAATACAATGTAAATACTCCTTAAATGGTTGGTTATACTGTATCACTTAGGAACTAATGGTAAGAAAAAGTTCTGTACATGTTTAGTACAGATCCAACCACACTTTTTGATTTCTAAATATTCTTGATTCATAGTTGCTTGCATCCACAAATGCAGAGCCCACAGATATGCAAGACTGACTTCAAAGCACATTTTTAAATCCATTTATCCATCAATGGACACTTAGGTTGATTACATATCTTGGCTGTTGTGAATAATGCTGCAATTAACATGGCAATGCAGATATATCTTCCACACACTAATTGGTGGATCATATGGTAGTTCTATTTTTAATTTTTCAAAGAACTTCCATAATAATATTTTCCATAATGTCTGTATCAGTTTATATTCCCATCAACTGTGTGTGAGGGCTCCCTTTCCTCCACGTTCTCCCCAACACTTATTTGTCTTTTAGATAATAAGCATTGTAACAGGTGTGAGGTAATATCTCATTGGTTTTTATTTGCATTTTCCTGATGATTAATAATGCTAAGTATTTTTTAAATAAGGCTATTGGCCATTTGTATGTTTTATTTAGAGAAATGTTTATTCAGTTTCTTTGTCCATTTTTAATTTGGGTTATTATTTTTTTTTTTTTTGAGTTGGAGTCTTACTCTGTTGCCCAGACTGGAGTGCAGTGGCCGCTCCCGGCCACCGCAGCCTCGACCTGCTGGGCTCCGGCGATCCTTCCGCCTCAGCCTTCCGAGTAGCCAGAATTACAGGCATGCGCTACCACACCCAGCTGATTTTTTGATTTATTATAGAGATGAGGTCTCGCTGCCCAGGCGGGTCTCGAACCCGCGGGCTCAGGCAATCCACTCACCTCAGCCTCCCAAAGGCGCGGGATTACAAGCTGAGCCACTGAGCCCGGCTAGGATTTTTTTTTATTTTATTTTTTTATCAATCAGTATTTTTTATTATGGTTTTGTGGGGTACAGTTAAGGGTTAGGTGTACAATTACGTTTCATTCAGGCACCCTGTTGATAAGAGGTGTTTTCCCATCCCCCGTAGGGTTATTTTTTACTTTACAATTGTGTTAAGTTTATTTTATATTTTGGAAATTGATTCCTTATCAAATTATGGTTTGCAAATATTTTTTCAAATTCTGAGGGTTGTCTCTTTACTTTGTTAATTGTTTTCTTTGTTGTGCAGAAGCTTTTAGTTTAATGCAATCCCACTTTTCTAATTCTAGCCTGTGTTTTGGGGGTGGTATTCAAAAATTCATTGCCCAGACTAATGTCATGAAGATTTTTCTTTTGTTTTTTTCTAGTAGAATTACAGTTTCAGGCTTACATTTAAGTTTTTAATTCTTTTTGAGTTCATTTTGTATATGGTATGAGATGAGGATCTAATTTTTCTGCATGTGGTTATTAAATTTTTCCAACACTATTTTTTGAAGAGACTGATCTTTTCCATTGTGTATTCTTGGCACTTTTGTCAAAATTCAATTGCATGTAAATGCATGGATTAATTTCTGGGCCTTTTATTCTATTTTATTGGTCTATGTGCCTGCCTTTATTCCAGTACCATATTGCTTTTTATTACTATAGCTTTGTAGTAGATTTTGAAATAAGGTAGTGTAATGACTCTGGTTTTGTTCTTTTAGAATGAAATTGCTTTGGTTATTTGCAGTCTTTTGTGGTTCCATAGAAATTTGAAGATTTTTTTATACTTGTGAAAAATGTCATTGAAAAAAAATTTTTTTTTTTGAATTGGAGTCTCACTCTGTCACCCAGACTGGAGTACAGTGGCCGCTCTCGGCCACCGCAGCCTCTACTTACTGGGCTCCGGCGATCCTTCCGCCTCAGCCTTCCAAGTAACTGGAATTTTAGGCATGTGCTACCAAGCCCGGCTGATTTTTTTATTTATTGTAGAGATGAGATCTTGCTGCCCAGGCGGGTCTCGAACCCTCAGGCTCAGGCAATCCACTCACCTCAGCCTCCCAAAGGCACGGGATTACAGGCTAAGCCACCGAGCCGGGCTGTCGTTGAAAATTTGATAGAAATTTAATTACATTTGTAGATCACTTTGAGCATATGGCATTTTAACAATATTAATTTTTAAATCCATGTGCACAGCATATGTTTTCATTTATATGTGTCTTCTATTTTTTCATAACTGTTTTAGTTTTCAGAGTATAGTTAAGGACTTGTCACATATAGCCTTTATTGTGTTGAGGTACATATCTTTTAAAACTAATTGTTAAAGAGTTTTTATCATGAAAGGATGTTAAATTTTATCAAATGCTTTTTTGCATCTGTTGAGATGACTATATAACTTGTATCCTTTATTCTGTTAATGGATGCATCTAATTTATTGATTGGCTATTACCAAACCATCTTTACATACCGGAGAGAAGTTTCATTTGGTCATGGTGAGAGATGCTTTTCCTGGGCTGCTGAATTTGGTGTGCTAGTAGTTGTAGAGACCATTGTATCTATGTGCATCAATGATGCTGGCTTATTATTTCTCTTCTTTTTTTCTGTAATTTCTCTTCTTGTAGTGCCTTTGTCTGATTTTAGTAGTAGGATAACATTAGCCTGATAGAATGAGTTTGGAAATATTTCCTTCATTTTAAATTTTTGTAAGAGTTTGAGAAGCATTCATATTATTCATTCTTTAAATGTTTGGTAGACTTCAGCAGTAAAGTCATCAGATCCTGGGCTTTTGTTTGATGGTAGGCTTGCTGTTATCTTCTTACTTGTTATTGTTTTCTCCAGATTTTCTCTGTCTTCATAATTCAGCTATGGTAAATTGTATGTTTCTAGGAATGTATTCATTTCTTCTAGGTTGTCTATTTTGTTGATATATAAATATTTCAAGTAGTCTCTTGTGATCTATTGTAATTTGTGGCATCAATTGCAATGTCTTCTTTTTAATTTTTGATTTTAATCATTTAAGTTTTCTCTCTTGTTTTCTAAGCCTAGCTAAGGGTTTGTGAATTGTTTTTATCTTTTCCAAAAACCAATTCTTAGTTTTGATATTTTACATTGATTCTTTTTAGTTTCTATTTAATTTATTAATTCTCTGATCTTTATCATTCCCTTAGTTCTGCTAGCTTTGACTTCACAACATTCTTCTTCTCTTTTAGTTCTTTGAGATGTAATGTTAGTTTACTTATTTAATGTTTTCTATTTTTTATATAAGCATTTGTTGTTAGAAACTTTCCTCTTAGAACTGTTTTTGATACATCCCATAAATCTGTGTGTTATGCGTTCACTTTCATTTGTCTCAAGACATTTAAAATTTTTACTATGATTAATTTATTAATTTTTGAGTCAGATTCTCACTTTATTTCCCAGACTGAAGTGCAGTGACATGATCACAGCTACCACATCCTTAACCTGCTGGGCTCAGGTGATGCTTCTGACTCAGGCTTCCAAATGGCTGAGATTACAAGCATGTATCACCATACCTGGCTATTATTATTTCCTTTGTAGAAATAATATTGCCATGCGAGTCTCAAACTCCTGGGTTGAGGCAATTCTCTCACCCTGACCTCCCTAAATATGTGTCACGTTTCCACATATTTGTGAATTCTCCAATTTTTCTCCTGATATTGATTTGTAGGTTCATACAACTGTGGATGGAAAAGATAATTTATGACTTAAATATTCTTACATTTGTTAAGACTTGTTTTAGGGCCTGTATGACCTATCATGGAGAATGCTTCTTGTGCACTTGAGAAGAATGTGTATTCTGCTGCTGTTGAATGGGAATTTCTGTATATGTCGGTTAGGTGTATTTTGTCTAAAGTGTAGTTCAAGTCTAATATTTTCTTATTTGTCTTCTATCTGAATAATCTGGTCATTGCTGGAAGTAAGGTATTGAAGTTCTTCATTATTATTGCATTATACATCTACTTTTTCAGATCTATTAAAATTTGTTTTATGTATTTAGGTGCCCCGATGTTGGGTGCATATTTATTTATACTTGTTATATCCTCTTGATCAACTAACCCCTTTATCACTACACAATAGCCTTTTTCTCTTTTTGCACTTTTGAATCAAAGTCCATTGTTTCTGATATAAGTATAGCTATCCTTGCTCTTCTCTGTTTTTCATTTGCACATGCTGGAGACCAGCTCCAGCCAGGTTCAGGGTACCCCAAAGGTGGAGATGGCATTGGCGATTGGGGGGAAGAAGAGAGAAAGAGAGAGAGAGAGAGAGAGAGAGAGAGAAAGAAAGAGACTGTACTCCAGTCTAGTGCAGAAGTGATGTGTGTGTTATTGGGAATTACAATGGGTCTTTTATGCACAAAGTCAGATGTGGGAGGGGCATCACCCACCCACCAGAAACCTTAATCCATGAAAACTTAATCAATGATTGCCTTTAAACCCTTTTCATATGATAATCTTAAAATCCCATAACAAAGGATAACCTAATCCATGACTGACATATTCTATAAACCTTCTTCATCCTAAGCTGATTGACTTATGCCAAGTTAAACAATTCTATAGAAGCTTAAGTATTTACTTTACAAACAAAAAGTGACCCGTCCCAGAATGTTTGGAATGTGGCCCAGTCCAAAGTTCACAGTGGGCTACTGCAAGTAACTCAGCCACATTCTTTCAACAAAATGGCTGTCTTCTAAAACTATATTCTACACAATTTACACCTTATTCAACTTCAGTGAATCCTGAGATCACAACCCAGAAGCCTGTGACCAATACTAAGGCTCTTAGATGTGACCCAAGTTTGAATTGCAAGTTGTGTGAAAGCCGAAACTGCAGTTTGTGGAAGAATGGGAGCAATGAGCTTCCAAAGTGAGCCTGTGTTCATCTCGGTCTCGGAGTTTTTATGTTTGAGCTTATAGGAGCTTAATCTGGTTAGTGCTGAGTAGAAAGGGGGAGGAAATGGGGTCAAAAGCTCCTGAACGCATCCTAGTGGTCTCGGGGTCAATGGCCCTTCCTGATCCCTAACGCTCAGTGGGCCTCCATGGCCAGCTCCCAACATGCAGAGAATATCTTTTTCTATCATTTCATATTGAGTCTATGTGTTTTCTTAAAATTAAAGTGGCTCTTTTATAGACAATATATAGTTGGATTTTTTTTCTTCTTAGTTCACACAGTCATTCTCTGTTCTTTAGTTAGATATTTTAATTCATTTAATTTCAAAGTAATTAAATTAATAGATAAGGTCTTATGGGTTTTTTTATTTTAAAGATGTTGGGTACAATTCAGGATTAAGTATACAAGTGGTCATCATACAGGCAAAGTTTGGGCCTCTCTTTGGTCTCCATTTTGCCTGGTTTGATATCGGATACTCTTAATGATGTTATGTGTCCTCCCTCTCTCCCACGGCAGTGTTCCACTACTGCCAATCCCTTTCTTATAGTATTATGGTAAATGTTCAGGGTTCACCCATGAGTGAGAACACGTGGTACTCAATTCTTAGTTTCTGTGATATATCAGGCTTCCAAATAGCTGAGATCACAAGCATGCATCACCATGCCTGTCTATTTTTTTTTTTTTTTAGAAATAACATTGCACCATTCTAGTCAAAAACTCCTGGGTTAAGACAATTCTCTCACCTCGACCTCCCTAAGTACTTGGATAACATCTGGAGTATGATAGATTCCAGATCTATGCAAGGTGTTGCAAAGTCCACAATTTTGTCTTCTTTATGGCTGCATAATATCCCATCACGTATATATACCACATTTTTATCCAGTCCACTTTCGATGGGAAGTATGGTTGGTTCCATGTTTTTACTACTATGACTAGTACTGCAATAAACATGCATGTGCTAGCATCTTTTTTAAAGAATGATTGAGTTCCCCTGAAAATAGTCCCAGAATAGGGATTACTGGGTTGTATTAAAGGTCAATTTCTAGTTCTTTTAGAAATTGCCACACTGTTTTCCACAGAGGTTGAATTAGTTTGCACTGCCACCAACAGTGTAGAAGTGTTTCCTTTTCTCCACATCCTGGCCAGCATCTTTTATTTTTTTGTTTTATTAATGATGGTCATTCTTACTGGAGTTAGATGGTATCCCAATGTGGTTTTGATTTGCATTTTCCTGAAAATTAGCGAGGCTGAGCATTTTCTCATGTATCTGTTGGCTGCCTGTATATCTTCTTGTGAGAGATATAATTCAAGTCTTTTGTCCATTTTTTAATGGGGCTGTTTTTTTTTTCCATTCAGCACTTTTGAGTTCCTAATGGATCATGGATGTTAGGCCTTTGTCAGATGTACAGTTGGCAAATATTTGTTCCCAATCTATGGGCTGTCCTTTTGCTTTGCAGAAGCTTTTCGGATTGATGAAGTCACACTTGTCTATCTTATGTCTTATGGCATGGGTATCTGGGGTTTTGATCAGGATTGATTGCCTATTCCAATTTCCATAAGGGTGTCTTCTGCATTTTCTAAGATTCTTATAGTTTTAGGTTTTACATTTAGGTCTTTGATCCATTTGGAGTTGATTTTTGTGTATGGTGATAGGTAGGGGTCCTGTTTCATTCTACTACCTATGGTCAGCCAGTTTTTCCAGCACCATTTACTGAATAGGTTCTCCTCTCCCCAGTGGTTATTGGTGGAGGCTTTGTAAAAGATGAGTTCGTTGAGAAATTGAGGGTTTGCTTCTGGAATCTCTATTCTGCTCCATTAGTCTATATGCCTGCTCTTGTACCAATACCAGGTTGTTTTTATTATTGTAGCTTTATAGTAAAATTTAAAGTCTGGGAATGTGATACCTCCCGCTGTGTTTCTTTTGCTGAGAATTATTTTGGCTATTCATGGTCGTTTATGATTTCATATGAATTTCTGTATTGTCATTTCCAGGTCTGAGAAGAATGATGATGGTAATTTAATGAGTATTGCATTAAATGTGTAGATTGTCTTGGGTAGAATGAACATCTTAACAAAGTTGAGTCTTCTAATCCATGAGCATGAAATAGTCTTCCATTTGTTTGTGTATCCTTTGATTTCTTTGAGCAGTGTTTTATAGTTTTCAGTTTAAAGTTCTTTCACTTATCTGGTTAGAAAGATGCTGTGGTATTTCATTTTTTTTGTGGCTATAGTGAATGGGATTGTGCTTTTTATTTGGTTCTTTGCCTGTTTGTTGTTGGTGTATAACAATGCAACTGTCTTTTGCACATTTATTTCGTATTCCATGACTTTGCAAAGTCCTTTATCAGTGCAATGAGGTTTTTGACAGATTCTCTTGAATTTTTGAGGTACAGGATCATATCATCAGCAAAGAGAGATAACTTTGACTAAAGATATATAGACACCAATGGATGTGACATGACATTTATCACTTACATAATAATCAGCAATGAAGATTTCCCCCAAAGAATGACTCCAGTTCAATCCAGAGTGAAAAAAGGAAAAAGAATGGAAATGGGTAGCTTTGAGTTTTTATTGGGGTTAGAGGGTGATGCTGAGATGGGGATGGTCAAGTCTGAAACTTCTATTAAGTGTCAAAGGAAAGAGGCATATGCATGCAATGGAAAATGATTCAAGCCTAAAAAAGAAGAATATCCTGTCGCATACTATAATATGGATGAACCTTAAGAATATTATGCTAAGTAGAATAAATTAGTCACATAAAGACAAATACTATATGATTCCACTTATATAGGATATCTAAAGTAGTCAAAATCATAGAAACAGAGTAGAATTGTGGTCACTAGAAGTGAGGAGAGAGAAATGGGTCATTGTATAAAGGGTATAGAGGTTAAGTTTTGCAAGATGAAAAAGTTGTTAGATAAATTTTACAAAAATGTGAAATACTTAACACTACTAAACTATATTTTTTAAAATGATTAAGATGGTAAATTTTATGTTATGTATTTATTAACAATTTAAAATAAATAAAAATTTAAAAGGAAATTATATTGTTCTATGTCACTTCATTATGGAGGTGAGGTGGGTCCTGACCACTCCGGAGTCTAGACCTAATTGGTAGCTTGTACAAATTATATAGAGATGCATATTTAGAATACAGAGGGACAGTAAAGTATAATACTGGTGGAGCTCTAATATTAGTTTTGTTCATGGTTACAATAGAATTAATGGTTTTTCAAAATGTTTCTTTGTGCATAAATTGAGACAATCCTTTATCAATGTGAAGGTCTAGTATTTTAAAAAGGAGACTTGACATACACTTTTTTAATTTTGAAGAAGTGGGATACAATTCAGGGTTAGGTATACAAAGGTTCTTTATGCAGGTACCCTTGTTGATGAAGTATGCCCCCCCCACCTGGCAGTTTCCCACTACTGCCAATCCTACCCTCCCTTCCCCTGGCAGTTTCCTATGACTGCCAATCCCTCTACTATACTTACTGGCATGTTCCAAGCACTGCTACTTTTGGTTTACCATGAGAAAAAGTGGGCTCCAGTCTCTTAATCCTCCCCTCTTCTCTCAGTGCAGGCCAATCAGACTACTCTCTACATGTGTCAGATGCTCGATGGACTACTGGAAGAATGGGGCTGGATCAGATCAAGACTCACCTCTACCTAACTGCTGCAGTCTCCTACTTTAATTGCAAACGTCTGTGTATGGCTTAGTGTGAGGGGTGGGGCATCTGATTTTCCAAGCCAGTGCTGTCTCTCTGATGTCGTGCACTTGGAGTATCTTCTCTGGGCCAAGGATGGTTGATCCCAGAGTGATGCAGAGATCAACCCTCAGTCTTAGGATGCAGGCTGCTATATATTGGGCAAGTTAAGTAGCTCTTTCCCCGGGTTCTGAGGCAGAGAATATAGCATTGGCCCACGTCTTCCCTTCTGGTGGGGCTCAGCTCCAGATTTCCTCCCTATGCTTTCTCCACAGTCTCCACTGCCAGTGCATGGTCTGTTGCTGTAGGTGACGAGGTTGGGTCAGGTGTCGGGTGCCAAGAGGTGGCTGATATCTGCTGCTTTTTCCCAAAAGATGCCCTGAGAATGGCAGATATTCCTGTGGGGTGGGAGGGTAGTGCTGAATTCAGAGCAGTGGTAAATTGCAGCCACTTGTGCAAGGGAGTCCTGGGTGCTTGTTTCTGTGTCTCCTCTTAGTAGAATATTTGCTCACCCACTTGCACACACACAAGCACATAGTTTCATCCTTATACAAACTCATGCATGCAGCAACTCACACACTCTGACTTGTTTCATCAATATCTTGTCCCCTCTTCCTCAACAGGAAAAATTAACATATAGTAATAGATATTAGAAGAGTAGTTGTCTATAAGTGGTGGAGATTGACTGTAAATGGCAATGAAGGATCATTCTGTGGTGATAAAAATGTTCTATACTTTCATTAGGGTGTTGCTTATAATAGTGTATGAACTGACCAAAACTCATCAAATTGTATACTAACATTTACCATACATAAAAATTTTTCAGCTTTTTTTCACATTTAAAATAATTTTTTTGCTTGTAAGAAATGTCTGTATGTTATATATTAAAAGCAGAAAAAAACCCCAAAACTCCAAAGATATCCTGCAATCCATTATCCACTGATAGCCTCTGTTGACATTTCATTATAGATACCCACCAAGTTATAGTGCACACTCTTTTTTTTAACCATAAATGAGACTATATTAAGCAGTTGGAGGCCCAAACTTTACCTGCACGTAGATGACTTATGAACCTAATCCTGACTTGTACCCCACATCATTATAATAAAATAAAGATTTTTTTTTCTGTTTTTGTTCATATAAAAATGTCTTTATTGTACCTTCTTTTTTTAATCGATATTTTTTATTATGGTTTTGTGGGGTACAGTTAAGGGTTAGGTGTACAATTACATTTCATTCAGGCACCCTGTTGATTTGAGGTGTTTCTTCAT
>NW_007253744.1:96118-104556 GCF_000164805.1 Carlito syrichta | reverse complement strand
TTTTTTAATCCAGTCCTCTTTTGATGGGCAGCATGGTTGTTTCCAGGTTCTTGCTATTGTGAACAACGCTGTGATAAACATACGTGTGCAGGTATCTTTTTTATAGAGTGATTTGAGTTCTTCAGGGTATATTCCCAGTAGGGGGATTGCGGGGTCATATTTTTCAGCTTTTTAAAAAAAGAAAGTAAGAGAACTGGATAGTTTAAATTGGGTGGGAGAAAAGTAGATTATTCTAACAAACCAACTATTGGGCACTTAGTAGGACAATTGGGCATTCAGTAGGATTTCTCCACTGGTCAACCAACTAGAACAGAGAGCAAATATTGGAATTGTAGCAATTGCCATTAAACAAGATGATTAAATAGGCCTTTTAAAAGTAGACATTTAACACTTTATTATTTGTTCTGTAGTGTTTGAGAACCTAAGATTTAAATAGTATCTTCTCTAAAACATAAACATTTTGTTGAACATAAAAGGAAAAGTCATTTTCTTAAGAACATTATTTGCTTTTAGTGTTTTCAAATAATTTTTATACAATGATCCACATAGCACCTTATGGCTGGTATTGTTTTGTATTTTCTATCCACTTTGACATTAATACTATATGGTATTACATATTACTTCTATTTTTAATATAATGCAGATATATAATAGAACAAGGTCTTTAAGTTATCAGGTACTCAGTAACTATTTAATTGAGTGCATACTCATAAGTTACTGGAAATATCAAGACAAATCAAATAATATATGTGCATATATAAATACAGGATTTAAATTTATTTGTATATTATATTAAAATTAATTTAAAATGTGAAATTATTCTATTACATGGTCATTAAATGGATCAATTGCTGACTCTAATAAACTTGAGCAAGACATATTCTGCAAATTTTACTATAAAAATTTTGAACAAATTAGTCTGTTTTACAAATTAATAGGAGAATATATGAAGATATTTATTCATTTATAATATGAGTATATACCCATATATCAGAGTTAATTTTTATAAATCATGTAATACATATTTGGATGTATTATTCAACAGTGGTACAAAGAGCAGTGGAGATTAATAAAAAAAAGACATATGCATTAAAGATAAGTGAAACAGATATTTCAGCAACTGTTTTCCTAATATTTTAAGCACTTAGTATCAAATAGAGGTTATTGAATAATGACATTAATTTTTATGTTTTTTGTACTGGATATGTGATACCATTTTTTACTGTCTAATATAAAATTTCTATAATACATATAGAACCTTGCACAAGTTTGGCAAAATTAATCAGAATTTGGCCATGGCAAGTGATACTTAAAACTTTACTTAAACAGGTGATGTACCCAAGATGGCAGAATAAGAGATCCTAGCCTTAATCCCACCACAAACAAATAAATATAAACAGTTATTCACAAACTTAAATAGACTATACAGGGTTCAAAGGCTTATTAAAGGATCCAAAGCAACACAATACAGCAACAAAATGGAGAATATTCAGATAGAAATGGTTTCTGGTAAGATTGGCATACCTAGAATGTCAGAAGATGGCTAGGAGCAAAGAAGAAAGATAGAGGCTATCCTTATCAGCCATGTGATGGAAATGACTGGGTTCCCCAGCAGCCTGCTATCCAGAGGACAAAGGCATATCCTGCCACTGAGGTCCAATAACCATTCCTGCTGGGAAAACCCAGAGAGGGATATTAGGCTACACACATTTAACCCCTAAAGAAGCAACTGCTGGTAAGCCACTTTGGAACAGAAGCTGCCACCTCTTTGAACCTCACATATGCCCCAACTTCAGAGCCATGGCTGCTCTACAATTGCCCACACTTCTGACCCAGAATCCATGGTTTCATTGGGCCTTCCCATGACTCAGACATTGGAGCCATTGTCACAGCTAGCTGGTTTGAACTTCTTATTTTTCTTTCTCTAGTCCTCACTAAAGTATACCAACACTCCAAACAATGGCTCAGCAAACATAGAAAGCTAATCCATGCCCTGACCCCAGAACTGCTTGACTCTGCACACCTGTGCTCTGATTTTCAGGACTCCTGGATACTTCACAAGAATCTATGCCTTGCATGCTATTACCAATAAGGCAGCAGAAGTATTTACACCTCAGACAACAGTGCCATTATTACCCTGGATTCAAGGGTGGTAGTACCTCCACAAGTGCTTCTGTTTTAGACCTCAGCTCAGTGACCACTCCATAGACATCAAACATCTGACACCAGTGCCACCACCACTGTAAGGGAGTACACAAGCCAAACCCAGTGCCAGTAATGATTTACTAAGCCACAACTCTCTTATTAGGAGAAAAAGACATTGGGAGGACCTTGGCATCCATTGCCACTGAAGACCCCAACAACCCTCAATGCCATGGTAGATACCTACAGTTTGACTATTGAGTGTCTCTGAAATCTTCAACATCAACCTCAGCTGGGAGGCTGAAAAAAAAAGCTACACTGGCACTCTCACTGAAACCAGACCTGAAAGCACCCTTACATCCATCTGTAGGGGAAGGTTTTTCCACAGAAAAACTAGCCCATAAAGTCTGCATGAGGTGATTGTCAATAAATGCACAGACATCAATGTAAAGTAACAAGAACAATGAAAACTCAAAAAGACATAACACCACCAAAACAGCACAATAATTTCCTAGTTGCTGACTCAAAAGTGACCCAAAAATAAGCTACCTGACAAAGAATCCACGATAATTCTTTTAAGCAAGCTCAACAAACTTCAAGAAAATAGAGGAAAAACTGTTCAATAAAATCAGGAAAATATGGATGGTCAAAAAGAGAAACTTAACTGAGATTAAAATGATTAAAACCCAGAAATTCTGGAACTAAAAAAAACAATGAATGAAAATTAAAACGCAATAAAGAACATCAACAACAGAATTGATCAAGTAGCAGAAATAATCTATCAGAGTGTTGGGAAGATGGTGGCTGAGTTAGTCAGACCATGCGAGTCTCAATGTGAGTAAGTGAGTGTATGGAAAATTTTGTGTACGTGTCAGTGAGGGAGTGAGCGAGTGAGTGGCTGACTGAATGACAGCTCGGAAACAAGCACCAGGTCTCTGTCAATTGTCTGGAATACCTTCAGTAGGATTGGTATCAGCTCTTCTTTAAATGTCTTGTAGAATTCTGCTGGAAAGTCATCTGGTCCAGGGCTTTTTTTTGTAGGAAGTTTTCTTATTACGTAGTCGATTTCCTTGATTGTTATTGGTCTATTTAGGGTCTCAATTTCTTCTTGTTCCAATTTAGGTAGGTTGTGTGATGTCAGAAAGTCCTCCATTTCCTTTTCAAGTTTGTTTCCATACAAGTGTACGTAGTAGTCTCTAATAATCTTTTGTATTTCTTCAGTGTCAGATGTGACTTCATCTTTTGTGTTTCTGATTGTGCTTATTTGGTTTTTTTCTTGTTTTTTCTTGGTCAGTCTAGCTAGGGGACCATCGATCTTGTTTATTCTTTCGAAGAACCAGCTTTTTGTTTCATTGATTTTTTGTATTATCTTTTTGTCTTCTGTGTCCTGGATTTGGGCTTTTATTTTGTTGATCTGGATTCTTCTGCTGAAATTAGGGGTTTTGTGGTCTTGCTTTTCCAGCTTCTTTAGGTGGCTTATTAGGTTGTCAATTTCTGTTCCTTCCATTTTCCTCATGTGTGTTTGTAGGGATATAAATTCCCCTTATTACAGTTTTTAAGGCATCTCAGAGATTTTGGCAAGATGTTTCTTCATTTTCATTTGTTTCCAGGTATCTTTTGATCTCTGTTTTGATGTCATCATTGACCCAGGAGTTATTTAGCATCATGCTGTTTAGTATCCATGTCTTTGTGGGTTTGGGGGGGACTTTGTTGGTATCAATGTTTATTTTTATTCCACTGTGGTCCGAGAAGGTGCATGGTAGAATTTCAGTCCCTTTAAATTTACTTATACTTGATTTGTGTCCAATTATGTGGTCCATCTTAGAATATGTTCCATGTGGTGATGAGTAGAATGTGTATTCTGTGGTCTTTGGATGGAGTGTTCTATAGGTATCAATTAAGTCCATTTGGTCCAGAGTCTCATTGAGGTCCGGATCTCCTTGCTGATTTTTTGTCCTGATGATCTGTCTAAGGTTGTGAGTGGTGTATTAAAGTCCCCAGTTATTATGGTGTTAGAGTCAATGTCTTTCTTTAGTTTTCCTAGAAGTTGCTTTATGAATGTTGGTGCACCTATGTTGGGTGCATATATGTTTAGGATAGATAATTCTTGTTGATGGAGTGAACCTTTTATCATTATGTAGTGGCCCTCTGTATCTTTTTTAATTTTTGATAGCTTAAATGGTATTTTGTCTGAAATTAGGATCACGACTCCTCCTTTCTTTTGAGTTCCATTCGCCTGAAAATTTGTTTCCCATCCTCTTACTTTGAGTTTGTGTATGTCCTTTCTTGTGAGATGGGTCTCTTGAAGGCAGTATATTGTTGCCTGGTGACACTTTATTCATTTTGTCATTCTATGTCTTTTCAGTGGTGCATTTAGTCCATTCACGTTCAGACAAATTATTGAAATGTGAGAGTTCATCCCTATCATGGAGTTCTTATTGAGTTGTTTTTCTTCCACTTGGTTTTTTCTTTGTTTTTTTTTTTTTTGTCTTTCTTTTGGTTTTGGGGTTGGTTCGTGTATATTTTATTCTTTTCCCTGTACTCTTGTGAAGAACGTTGTTCTTTTTTCCTTTTCTTCTGTGTTTAGTACTTTCTTAAGTGTTTCATGTAGAGATGGTTTTGTGGCTGCATAAGTTCTTAGGGATTGGATATCTGGGAAAGATTTTAATTCTCCCTCACTGATGAAGCTTAGCTTGGCTGGGTAGGTTATTCTTGGTTGAAATTGTTTATCCTTTAGGACTTTGAAGATAGGGCTCCAAGCTCTCCTAGCCTGCAGGGTTTCTGCAGATAAATCTGCTGCTATTCTGATTGGTCTTCCATGGTGGGTGATCTGGCCTTTTTCTCTTGCTGCCTTTAGGATTTTTTCTTTTGTGCCTACTTTATTTAGGCGAATTATTATGTGTCTAGGAGTTGGTCTTCTCATTTGTTGTCTTGCGGGGGTTCTCTGAATCTCTTGTGTTTGAATTTTTGTATCACTGATTAGATAAGGGAAATTTTCTTGAATGATCTCGTGGAAAGTTTGTTCCAATGTGGTCTCTGTTTCTCTTTCTGCCTCAGGGAGTCCGATTATTCTTAGGTTAGGCCTCTTGAGGTAGTCACTCATCTCTTGAAGGTTTTGTTCTGTCTTTTTTAGCTTATTTTCTGTGTTGTTAAGAGTTTGGGTTATTTCTATATTTTGGTCCTCAAGCTCTGAGATTCTTTCTTCTGCTTGGGTAATTCTGCTTTCCATGCTTGTCAATTTGTTATTTATTTCATTCACAGTATTCTTTATTACTGATATCTCAGATATCAGCTCCTTCCTAGTTTCTTCTTGTGTCTCCTCAATTCTTTTTAATCTCTCCATTATTGTTTTGATATCTACATTTGCAGTTTGAGACCCTTCATTCTGGGGACTTTTCATCGTTTGCATTGCAAAGTCAGATTTCTCAGTGTCTGCTCTCCCAGGCATCTGGGAGAGACCCATACTCTTCTTTTGGTTTTTCTTCATTTCTGTAGATTTTTCTCCCTCTCCCCCTTTCCCTCCCCCTCTTCAATTCTGTTTTTGAGGGAAGGTGGGGTTGCTTTTGTTTCTCTTCTGCAATGACCTGTTCTTCCTTATGAGGGTCTTCTGGCTTTGTTCACTTTTCCCTCTGCTTTACAGTCTGTCTATTCAGCAGTATGCACTCTTGGTCCTACTGATCTCTTCGGAGTTCTTCCACATCCTTTTCAGCAGGGGACTTTAATACCCCACTATCAGCCCTAGATAGATCATTGAGGCAAAAAAATCAACAAGGAGATCCAGAACTTAAATTTGACACTTGACCAAATGGACCGAATAGATACCTACAGAATACTCTACCCAACAGCTACAGAATATACATTCTACTCATCACCACATGGAACATACTCCAAGATCAGTCACATTCTTGACCATAATGCAAGCATTAAAAAATTCCATAAGGTTGAAATTTTCCCATGCACCTCTTCATACCACAGTGGAATAAAAAAATTTCCCCAAAGCCCTCAAAGACATGGACATTAAACAGCATGATGCTGAACAACTACTAGGTCAACAATGAAATCAAAGTAGAAACTAAAAGATTCCTGGAAACAAATGAAAATGAAGAAAAATCTTACCAAAACCTCTGGATGTCATGAAAGAGTGCAAAGAAGAGAATCTATATCTCTATAAGCACAAATCAAGAAAATGGAAATATCACAAGTTGACAGCCTAACAAGTCACCCAAGGGAGCTGGAAAGAGAAGACCACCAAAACCCTAACTTTAGCAGAAGAATCCTGATTACCAAAATAAGAGTCCAAATACAGGACATAGAAGACAAAAAATATCATAGAAAACACCAACAAAACAAAAAGCTGATTCTTTGAAATAATTAACAAGATTGATGGACCTTCTATTGTGAATGAACAAGAAAAACAGAAAAAGCCCAAATAAACACAATCAGAAATAGAAAAAATCAACTCACAACCGACCCCAAAGAAAAACAAAAGATTATCAGAGATTACAATGCATACCTGTATGGAAACAAACTTCATAACCTAAATGAAATGGAAGACTTTCTGATATCACACAACCTCCCCAAGTTGAAACGAGAAGATATTGAGACACAAAATAGACCAATAACAACCCAGAAAATTGACTATGTCATAAGAAATTTACCTACCAAAAAAGCCATGAACCAGATGGCTTTCCAGCAGAATTCTACAAAACATATAATGAGAAACTGATACCAAACCTACTGAAAGTATTCCAGACAATTGAGAAAAATGGAATTTTCCCCAAATCATATTGTGATGCTATCATCACACTCATATCCAAACCGGATAAAGTTTCAAAAAAAACAAGAACTACAGGCCAATATCCCTTCTGAACATAGATGCAAAAATCCTCAACAAGCTTCTAACAAACCAGATCCAAAAACACATACCAAGAATCATCCACCATGAACAAGTAGGCTTCATTCACAGGATGCAGGGCTAGTTCAACAACCGCAAGACCATAAATGTAATTACATACATCACCAGATGCAAAAACAAGAACCACATGACCATATCATTAGATGAAGAAAAAACTCTTGATAAAATCCAGCATTGCTAGCTGGGCTCGGTGGCTCAGCCTGTAATCCCGCGCCTTTGGGAGGCTGAGGTGAGTGGATTGCATGAGTCCACGGGTTCGAGACCCGCCTGGGCAGCGAGACCTCATCTCTACAATAAATCAAAAAATCAGCTGGGCGTGGTAGCGCATGCCTGTAATTCCGGCTACTCGGAAGGCTGAGGCGGAGGGATCACCGGAGCCCAGCAGGTCGAGGCTGCGGTGGCCAGGAGCGGCCACTGCACTCCAGTCTGGGCGACAGAGTGAGACTCCAACTCAAAAAAAAAAAAAATCCAGCATTGCTTCTTGATAAAAACCCTCAGACATCTAGGTATAGAAGGAACATACCTCAAAATTGTAAGCACCATCAATGATAAAACCACAGCTAACATATGCTAAATAGATAGAAACTAGAAACATTTCCCCTGAAAACTGGAACAAGACAAGTCTGTCCCCTCTCACTCCTCTTATTTCACATTTTGTTGGAAGTCCTAGCTAGAGGAATTAGACAAGAGAAGGAACTCAGGGGTATCCAAATAGGAAAAGAGGAAGTTAAGTTACCCCTCTTTGTTGACGATATAATCCTATACCTCGAAAATCCAAAGGAATCTGTCAAAAACCTGTTTGAATTGATAAAGGACTTTGACAAAGTCTCAGGGGTACAAAATAAATGTGCAAATGACAGTTTCATTTTTATATACTAAAAACAAGCAGGTGGAGAACCAGATAAAAAGCACAATCCCATTCACAACAGACACACAAAAAATGGACTACCTTGGCATCTTCCTAACCAGAGAAGTGAAAGACCTTTACAATGAGAACTACAAAACACTGCTCAAAGAAATCCAAGAAGACACAAACAAATGGAAAAATATTCCATGCTCATAGATAGAAAGAATCAACAATGTTAAGATGTCCATCTTAGCAAAGGCAATGTACAGATTCAACACAATACCCATTAAATTACCAACAGTATTATTCTCGGACCTGGAAATGACAATACAGAAATTCATATGAAAACACAAACGATCATGAATAGCCAAAATAATCCTTAGCAAAAGAAGCAAAGCAAGAGGCATCACACTTCCAGACTTCAAACTTTACTATAAGGCTACAATTATCAAAACAGGCTGGCATTGGTACAAGAGCCGGCACACAGACCAATGGAACAGGATAGAGATTCCAGAAGCAAAGCATCAATTTCTC